>NC_056732.1:129257119-129352119 GCF_019279795.1 Protopterus annectens | reverse complement strand
AGAACTAGGATTAGTCATGGGTAACTCAATGGCTAGATGTACCAGGTAAGACCGACAAGAGACAAGCCAAGAATTTCACAAGTACTAGCTGCATAAGGCATGAGACTCCTTTTTGGAACTGGAGTTCTATGATGGGATGATAACCATAGTTCCTAGAGGCGGTATTCAGGGTTAGTATACTACTTAAGGTTTCCCTGCACTGAAGGTTATATCTTCACTAGATTTTTTTCAAGATCTTGTCTCTTGCTCCTCATATTCGCTATTTTTCTAGAAAAAGCAGAAGCACAGATAAATTGAAATGCATTAAACTTGTAAATGGTCTGGAAGTACAAAATAGTAGTAGTTTCATTGCCTAGGACATACCTGGTCTGATCACTATTTCATATCTTACATTTTGCATGGAATAACTTACACTGTTTAGCTACTACAAGTCACTCTTTATTCAATGAGTGTTCTAAATTTTCTTCAGATGGTATTACGTTTTCTGCATTATCATTTACAGCAATTTTTGTGCAATCCTATATTGTTTCTGTTGTTTCACAGAGGTAGTCTTCTTTTGCAGTCATATGGATATACTGCTTTTCATATGTGGTGTTTTTTCTGGTGGTATGAAGATGCTAAATTCTCTGTTTTAATTCCTGCATATTTCTAAGTTATGTTTGTCTCCCTATCTGTTGCTCATACTTCCTCTTTAATTACGTCTGGGCACATTTGTTCTGTATCAGCAAGCATTTTCTAAATCACTTGGATGAGTGTCATCTACAGGGACCCAATACCTATGCAGGAATAGAGGTTGCTTGTTCACAGCTGTCTGGAAAATGCCAACCTTCTTCTGCAGTCATCTGCTCACCAAATGGATAATCTACTCCCTGGGCATTCCATCTGCAAGTTCAATGTTCTTTTAACCTTCTAGTAACCTGTTCTTCTGCCAAGCTGCCAATCTCCCAAGCAGACAGCTAACAGTGATCCTGTTATCTATGCATATCTCAGAAATCTCTGTATATGGTCCTAACCCTATCATGTTGAGGCAAAGGTAGAGGACATGAACCATTGCAGGGCCTACTACTTCACTACTGCTTACATAGTACCATCCACGTGATTTATTCAGAATCTACAATCACTGACTTTGTAGACCTGATTTTCATGCCTACTAAGTGAAGCATTACTTGTACAGTAAAGCTCTGTTTGCTGATTATGCATGTAGCCAACACCCAGAACCACCAAACAACCCCCTCCCCTCAAGATGATGAGTGAGCAACATCTCCAAACTTTCATCTTCCTTCAAAGCCTTCCTCTGGTATCTCAGATGCTTCTCAAACTCAAATTATCTAGATCATAGTCAGACACTCTACTTACTCTAACAATTGTTTTGTGGTTGTCAGTAGTCCGGCTGTACCTGCTGTTTTGTGTTATGCTTTATGCTGGTCTCTGGGTGTAACTTTTTTATCCTCTCTTTAGCAGGTTTCAGTGTATTAAGGAAAATCTTGTGGAATTACCTGGACTGGAATTTTAAATGACTTAGCTTACTATGTTGGCTGCTTTTAGGAACTTCCTGTGTACATCTGCATTACTTTTATCTGCTATTACATTTTTAAATGAGTGATGGCTGTTCTAGAGCCATGCGCATGACTAGAAGACTAAGGAATAACAAAGGGGGACTCATTTGCTTAATTTAAAATTATGCCAAATTGCCATCCTACTAACATAGCAAAATCAGCTAAATTGAATCTCAGGGTGTTACTGCTCATTACCAGGAGCCTAACTAAAAAACTACACTCCCTCCAAGACGTCCAAGTCCTCCTCACACTGGAGAATATAGATATCTCTGCAGTTACTGAGACATGGTTTATGGCAGAGAGTACCAATATTAGTGCAAGGTTTCAGTGGCTTCCACAGTTTTAGATCAGTAGCTTCTCAGAGAAGGGCTAAAGGTGGTGGTGTCTCCATATACATCAGTAACAAGCACACCTCCAGACTGGTTAAACAGGGTTATGTTCTGGGGTTCCACCATGTGCAGATTCACCATAGACAAAATGCTACTATATTTTTGTCAGCTACAGGTCACCCTCCATGTCCCAAGAAGCTCACAATGCATACTTGAACCTACTGGAGGCACTTTTCATCCAAATTAACAACCTGGTCATGGGAGACATCAATTACCTCTCTATAGTCTAGAAATCCTACATGGCCACAAATCTACAGGTACAGAGACTCCTGGACTTCATAAATATAAACACCCTTGACCAAATAGTGAAATGCCCACTAGACGCTCCAGCATATTGGACCTTGTTCTCAGAAATATGGGAGAAAGCTGCCCCCTCTCCCAATGTGTTGTCCTCCCTGGTAAGGTCCAACCATAAATCCGTCTCCTACAAAATTAAAATCAACTCCATAACCCTAGTAAAACCAGTAACAGTAACTAATCCAAGGCAAACTACGTTTCATGAAGTGATTCTTTCTCAAAAGTCAGTGCCCCTCCAAATCCCAAGAACACAGCAGCTTATGCTTAACTGCACTCAGAAGCTCTATACAACCATGTCAATGACTGCATAGAGGCTGCTGTACCTACCAGAAGTATTCTCAGAATTAGCCCCAGAGAAAAGCCCCCCTGGTGGCATCCCAATTTAAACAGGATGTACAATAAAAGGAAAATATTTAAGGCAAACATCATGATTGGTAATTACCATAAAGATAAAAACTCTCTCATCAAACTAAATAGGCAACTAACAGGTATAATTAGGTCAAGCAAGGCCAACTTTGAGGTTACAATAGCCTCCCAAGAGAAAGATAACAATAAGGCCTTCTACAGCTATGTCAGAAACCTCAAGGGTGGTGCAAAGCAATGTCCTAAACTGGTGGTTTATAGTGCCATATTCATCAAGCCTTGTGATATACCAAACCTGTTAGCACACACATTCTTTTCCAACTTTATCCCCCTCTCACCCCAAGCTATCCCCCCAAGACATTCCCTCAAACATAACCCCTCTAGCACTAGTGAATATGTACTGACTGTATTTGCTAAAGCCAAGAACACACCCTCAATTGGCTCAAATAACATCCTGGAATGACTCTTTGAAAATACAACTTATCAGGACCACTGGAGTCACTATAGGTTAGGATCACTGAAGCCACCTTCACAAAGAGACCCATCACGAGTGGAGTCCCCCAGGGCTCTGTGCTTGGCCCGTTCCTCTTTGGCATCAACTTCCCAGAGGTCAAGGAAAAGTTCAAAATCCTCTGGCTGACCAAATTTGCAGTTGATTGCAAACTGGAAGGAGTCATGTAATCCCCCAGTATGTGTACATTCTTCAGGAAGGTCTAATACAGACAGACACTTGGTGCCAAAGCCATGGCTTAAAACTCAATGCCAAGGAATGCAATATAATATCTTCTGGGAAGTCAGCCACCACAGGTAACTACACCATCAATAAAACACCCCTAAAAGTTGAATCACTAGTCAGGGATCTTGGAAATAATGTAGATAGGAACCTAGCTTCTGACCAACCTGTGCCCAGGGTCATAAGAAAATCCTTCCATCTTGTTCAACTTATGAGTAAGAGTATGGTATTTAGATCCAGAGAGGTCATCGTACATCTGTACTCTCCCCTAATTAGACCCATCATAGAGTATAATGCCCCCTTTTGTATGTACCTGACCAGAATCTTGCAGTAACTGGAATGTCCACAAAGGTTCCTTACAAAAGGAATACAGGGAATAAACAACATTTCTTATGCTGATCACCTCAAATTCCTGTCTCTTTACTCTGTATTATAAAGACAATTGAGAGGTAATCTTTTCCTGGCACACAAGGCATTCTGGAGCCTATTTTGATTAACCTTTTGCACACCCACAAAACAAACAGCATCAAAACTACTAAATCAAAAGACCTAAATTTTGTTTAAAACATAAATAGGACATGTTGGAGAGACAGATATGTTTCTCAGAAAATTCCCATTCTCTGGAGCAGGCTCCCTATCCATGCGAAGCAGAGTTTCTCACTAATCCTATTTAAGCACAGCTTGAACCAATGGATGGGTAAGCAATTCATCCTGGTCTAGTGCCTATGCCTGTGACGGACAGAAGCAATCAGTAAATCACTCATATACAAGTCAAATTTGTGGGTTACATTTGTGTAGTACAGCCAGGCTTATAAGGACTCTAGTGGTCGTTAGCCTAATATACTCCTATGACATATGGACCTATGAACCAAAGCCAGTTTTGAGGAGAAGATAGCCTCCTAGGCCAAGGACAACCATAAGGCTTTTTTTTACTTTTGTCTGAAATCTCAAAGGTGTTGAACAACAGAGCACAGAACTGATTTTTAATAAAGCCACTTACATGGAGCCAGATGACACAGCAAATCTGCTGGCTGACAAAGTCAGCTCCAGTTTTACCCCCTCTCCCCCCTGACTGACACCCAATTAATACTTTCAAACATAATCCCTTAACTATCACTATGGAACAGGTTCTAAATACACTCTCTAAGGCTAAGAACATTGCATTGATGGGCCTAGATAATATCCCAGGATACCTTTTAAATATCCTGAAGCACGGCCTTTCTGGACTTACAAAGTTACTATTTGATCATAGCCTCCAAGGAGGCTTTATGCTATGTAAATGGGAGACTGCAATGGTTATCCTTCTGCATAAAGGTGGTCCATTACTGGACTCTGGGAACTACAGACCCATAAGTCTTACTAGTCTCATATGCTAAGACATGGGAAGAGTTTTCATGAATATGATTAAGAATGACAGGAAACCTTCAGACATTGGATCCAGCTCAGTTTGGCTTTGTCAAAGGTACATCATAAGTACGTAATTTGGGAGACTTCTTTGAAAATATCACCAATGCAATGGATGAGGGGAAAAAACGTGCATACATCCAACCTTGCCCTAACTAAGGCATTTGTTATGATACCCAACTCAGAAATGTAAACAAACACATGGAATTAGGCATTAAACCTTAGGATACATGTTCCATAGCCAGTTGGTTCTCAGATAGGTCTCATAAGGTTAAGAAAGGGGAGACCACTTCCATAAAGAGTCCCTCAGGGGGTCTGTGCTGAGCCTGTTCCTTTTTGGTATTAACTTCTCAGAAGTCAAAGCCAGTGTCAAAGGCCTCTTGCTGACCAGGTGACTGCAAACTAGGAGCAGTCATAGCAACCCCCCCCCAAGACACTGACGTCCAACTAGAAGGATTAACACAGACAAATAACTAGTGCTAAAGTCATAGCTTAAGACTCAATGCCAAGAAATGCATATTAGTAACCTTTGGGAAGTAGGCCATCCTAGGAAATGATCTCATTGATAACACACCCTAAGAGTGGGCTCAGTAGTCAGGGATTTGGGAATGTATGTGGATTATAACCTGACCTTCAACCAATATGAGTATAAGGTAGTTAGGAAATCATTCTATGTTGCTGAACTTATAAGCAAGGGCATTGCATCTAAGTCCAAGGAGAAGCCTCTGTATTTGGCCCTCATCAGACACATCATTGTGTACAATGCCCCCTTTGGTATGCACCTGACCAGGCACATGCAGCAACTGGAATGTCCACAGAGATTCCTCACAAAAAGAATGCAAGGTGCAAACAACACATTCTATGCAGATCACCTCAAAGCCCTATCTCTATAATCAGTTTTCTACAGACTTTGGAGAGGTGATCTGTGCCTGGCATGCAAAGTATCCTTGGATCCCACTCTGATGGACCTTTTGCACATCTGCAAAAGTGGTAGCATCAGAACTACTCAATCTAGGGACTTGAACCTTGCTTGGGACATACATAGGATGTGTTGGAGGGACAGGTATGTGACTCAAAGAATTCCTATCTTCTGGAACAGATTTCCCATCGATGTGAAGCAGACTTCTTTCCTGACCCTATTCAAGTATGACCACAACCAGTGGAAGGGAAATCATTAATTCACCCCAGGTCTAGCACCTATTTCTCTAATGGGCAGAGGCAGTTTGTAAATCATACCCTACCTTATGTATTCCCTTAAAATAACCTCTAAGACTCAAAAAAGAAAAACTTGTAGGATACATTTGGGATGCATGGCTAAGCTTATAACAGTCCCCATGGTTGTTAGCCTAGGTATACACCTATGAACCTATGAACATCTCTAGTTCTCTGACTTTGTTTCTGCTGACTATCCATTATGCAAGTAAACATCTGCTTGTGTATGTCAATATCATGAGTTCTAGTTCCAGGTAGCTACTGAGGTCATCTTGATATGCTGGTGTCAGAATGCAGCATGGAGGTTGCAATGGAGATGGAGTGTGGTGTTTTTGGATAAAATGTTAAACCTGGTACCATCATGTATAAATGCTGGTATTGCTGTCATCCAGTTAGCTATCCTAGCAGAAATAAAACAACCTAAAATATTGCATCAAAAATAAAAAGTGGTTTTGGTGTCTAGGCCAACAAGGGCTCCTATGCATTCAGTCTCCAGACTGTGCATTATGGTATATGGAGCATCTGCTTTCATGCAGTCATAAAACAAGAAGTCTTAAGTAAAGCTTACTTAAAGCAAATTGAGATAAGAAAATTATACTGCTTCAGTATTCTTCTGTATCACTATCTTTGACTTCAGTTAGGGCCCTGAGGAATTATGGATCAGAGTTCAAAGGGAACATGTTATTTTAAGAATAACTATGCATGTGTGAGACACAGAATTAGAAATACAGAGATCAGGAAAATGAACAATTTTTCCAGTGAATTGCATGTGTTTAGTTGTAATAGTTTGCAAACAGATGGAACAGATTGCTTGACTTTTTTACAGAGATATGGGACACTGCTAGACATTTTCTTTGCTTTTCTTTCTGTAGCAGTAAATAGTGAGAAATGTGAGCTTCATACAGCACTGAAAAAATATTATGGATAACAACACTTGTTAAATGTGCACTGTTTATAAACCAAGTGCTGATTAATTGGAATCTCCTACAAAAAGACAGAAGTATATATTTATTTTCATAATAACCTTGATTAATACTAAGAATGTAAATATAATTTATTTTGTATACATAAACATGAGAGTATGACTAAGAAGTTAATAAAAATAAATAGATCATGAAAGAAAGAAAGAAAGATACATGAGAGAAATAAAGATACATGAACTTTTACTGTGCCTTGGTGCCAAAAAGCTACACTATACACTAATGTTTGCAATTCATTTAACGAACAGCAGATCACTAGTGCTAGGATCATATCTCTCAAATTCTTAGAGCAAGAAATCTGGACAATGCCATAAATAAAAGAGGGAGAAAGGCCGAAAAATAGGAACCATTTTTAAATATTACTTATACAAACTTAGAAAGTTGATAGAATAACAGCTTTTGCATTAGCTTGAATTTTCTGAAGGGTATGAAGTCTAAAATTCAAATGTCTGCAATTGTTTTCTGCAAGTCTAATGATTTTCCAGTAATTTGCCAGAAAAACACAATTTTATGAAAAATGAACCAAAAATATGAGACAAAAATCTGGACATTCTGCAAAAATCTGTGCACTTGAGAGGTATGGCTGGGATGTATTAGTGATTTGGAGCATAACTCTCAACTTCTTAGCACAAAAAATCTGGACAAAGAGAAAAATGAAGCCCTCAAAATAGGGACACATTTTAAATATTGCTCTTATAAACTTAGAAAGTTGCTAGAATAAAAATGTCTTGTATGACCATACATTTTCTGAAGGATATGAAATCTGAAACTCATATGTCTGCCATTATTTAACAAATTCATTCCTCACTTATTTGCCACAAAAATCCTAAAAATCACAAATTTTATGAGGAACAAACCAAAAATATGAGGCAATAATTTGGACACTTTGTGAAAATCTGGGTAGTTGAGAGGTATGAGGAGATTATGAGTTTATGAAAGACACTGCTACAACTTTGTAGAATATTCCACTTTTTTTCTGACTTTTGGTTATAAATGTTTGTTTCAGAGGATTTCTCTTTTATCTGTTTGTATCTGTAGGTTTCTGTTTTTATGCCTCTGCAACATTTTTCCTCCACTTTAGAAGATGTTCTTCAGTATATTTATAGCTGTTTTACCACCTGAATTTCCCTCAATATATCTTTTTGTTATGTTTATCCCACCCTGTCTGTGTGATGGTCTCCCATGCTGTGTTTTTCCTTATATCTTTATCTTTCCACCCCTATATCTTTTTGGCTGCTACTTGATTAATTATTAATTATTCTATATACGGACACCAACTCTTTGACTGTCTAACTGTCTCTTTTATCTCTCTCTTCTGTTTCAGGAAATACATATGAGGCTCTGTCTGTCTAGGTACCTATCTTTGCATATGCATATTGTATAAGCAAGTATATTCATGCATATATTGGTCGGTCTATGTGCTTATATAACTGTACACCTGTTTCTTCCATTTCTACCAATGTTGTAGGTCTGAATTCAGACCTGAGCCATTTACTCAGGACATGCTTGTCAAGATAGGTGCTGAGCAGTCAAATGATTACCATTCAGAGGTGAGTTGGATCAGATGGACAAGGCAGTGGCTGGACAAACTTAATGCCCAAACCTATATTGCGGGAATCCTACACATTTTTGCCTAATAACTGACTGTGCAATGAGTCATGAGCATTCAACCAAAATAGATTCTGCTCAAGACCTCAGCAGTTGAGACAGCACAAAGTACCTATAGTCAAATGATGCTTAGTGCTTGTTATGATGGTAACTCTAAGATCTTGTAGTGGACACCAGAAGTAAAGAAACTATTAGGCTGAAGAAGGAGACCTTCTGTGCAGTGCTGGTGAGGGAGAGGGGTCTGTGTATTAAAGTGATAAGTGCAAACACACCATGAAAGCAGCCGTTGCTATCATTGAAAGTATGGAAAGAGTTTGGAACATACAATATGATTTTAAGATTGTATTACAAAAGTTCTGATAAGCCATGCAGTAACTCAGGTTTTGGAAAACGTGCATTACCTAGGCTTTTCCAATGAAGGATGGGGAAACAAAAACCATAAATGGGGACCCTGTCAAGAGGTAAAAAGGACACTGAGGAACTCCTGAATCCAAAGAAGATGCTCTTCTTTTAGGAGGCTGTGCAAGAAGCAGCTCATGGAATTTATATCAATATCTATAGATAAGGTCACTACAACAAATAAACATTTCTGCCAAGGTAAGGCTGAAGGATTGGATGAGATCCACCACAAATGCTGAAAGTACAGTTGTGTACACATACCATAAATGTAGATGTTCGAGTGTATTCACTGTTGCAGTCATTGCATTTGGGTAATCCTGCTGGCAGGTTGCCCTCAGTCGGCCTGAATTCCAAAGTCCTGGGTCCTGCATTGGCTGCTGTCACCCCTTCCCTGACGTCAGGTCATCAGGGGTATAAAAGATGCAGCCGATGCAATTTTCTTTAGTTTTTCTTTCCCCAGATATATATATATATATATATATATATATATAAATATATATATATTTTTTTTATATGGGTCTACTTCTTTTGACCTAACTTTCATTTGCCTGACATTCATTTTCCTGACCCCATTTGACTGAAATTTAATTTGCCCGACACTTAATTTGCCTGACACTTCATTTGACCAACAAGTATTATTAGCAGGAAAATGGAATATGCCCCCTTCCCCACTGTACTGTGACCCTGGAGTTAGAATATATAGTTAGGGGGGTGTGGGGGGCACAGCCCCCCAAAACAGGGGGTGTGGGGGGTAAAGACCCCCACTTCATTTCATATGATATTGTTAAGTTATGATGTAATATTACTTAGTAAAAGAAAAGTAATGGGGGGGCTTCGCCCCCACACCCCCCATTGTGGGGGGCTGTGCCCCCCACCCCCCCCTAACTATATATTCTAACTCCAGGGTCGCACTACAGTGGGGAAGGGGACATATTCCATTTTCTTGCTAATAATACTTGTCGGGCAAATGAATTGTCAGGCAAATGAAGTGTCGGGCAAATGAAATTTCAGTCATTTGGTCTCAGGCAAATGGGTGTCAGGCAAATGGGAGTTAGGTCAAAAGAAGTTAGACCCATATATATATATATATATATATATATATATATATATATATATATATATATAAATACATGCACCAATATAAACTTTACCTTCATCTTCAAGCAAATACACCACATAGGTTGTATAAATCAGAGAAGAAAAGATAGGTTTCATCAGAAAAAAGGGGGATGGCGGGTGGGTAAACCTGGACTGCAACAGTGAATACACTCGAACATCTACATTTATGGTAAATGTACACAACTGTACTATGTTCTTCGTGTTTCACTGTTGCAGTCATTACATTTGGGTAGAGTTCCAAAGCTATGGTTTGGAGGCTGGAGCTTAAACAGCATTAGGAGCGGCTATGAGGCCCTGCAGAACTGCAGTGGCAAAGCCTGCCCTGGATTTAGAGTAGAGTGGCAGATGATAGTGCTTTGTAAAGGTGTGCACTGAACTCCAAGTAGCAGCCTCTAAAATGTCCTTGGTTGGTACTCCCCTGAGAAAGGCTGTTGAAGTGGCTGCAGCTCTGGTTGAATGTGGCCTAATGCCCTTAGGCACTAGCTTGCCATGGTGTAAGTAGCAGAAATGAATGCAGTGGCCTATCCACTTTGAACTAGTCTGCTTTGAGATAGCCTTTCCTTGTGATCCTGCGGCATATGCCACTAGTAATTGCTCTGTCTTTCTGAAAAATTTTGGTTCTGTCCAAGTAGAATCTAAGCTGTCTGTGTACATCCAAAGAATGCAGAATTCTCTCCCCCTTCTTCTGTGGATTTGGATAAAAAGTTGGCAGATGAATAGTTTGGTTAAGAGCCACACTGGACACTACCTTAGGCATAAATGTTGGGTTTGTCCTCAGAGAGACCCTGTCTGGATAAAAAATGATAAAAGGTTCCACAGCTATGAGTGCCTGAAGCTCTGAAACTCGTCTTGCAGAAGTTATGGCTAGGAGCAGAGCTGTTTTCCAAGATAAAAACTTTACATCAGCAGTAGCAGCTGGCTCAAAAGGAGGCAGGATGATTTTTTCCAAGACATAGTTGAGGTCCCATGCAGGCATTGGTGATCTCCTTGGAGGCCTTAAGTTTTTGGCTCCTCTGAGGTACTGCATTAATAAGGGATGAGAAAAGACTGGTGGCTCTGTATTGTAATGAGCTGAAATGGCAGAGGCATGAATTTTAATAGATGAAAAAGATAGGCCTTTGTCCAGCATCTCAGTTAAGTATTGCAAAATCTGAGGAATATTTGACACAGCTGTATCAGTTCCTTGTGCCTGGTTCCAAACACAGAATCTCTTCCATTTTCCAGCATAAGATTTTCTAGTACTAGACCTTCTGGCCTCCAAAATGACATCCATCACAGCTTTACTGAGAGGTGTGTTTTGTATGACTACATTATCTGCCATGCTGCCAGGTTTAAAGTGATAAGTTAGCTGTGCAGGATCTGATTGTTTTGCTGGGACAGTAGATGAGGTATTTGAGGTAAGGTCCAAGCTGGGCATTGAGACAAGTTCTTTTGGATTGGAAACCAGTACTGGCGGGGCCAGTCTGGGGCAATCAATATCATTTTTGGCTTCTCCTGTCTGACCTTCAGGAGTACCTTGGGGACGAGAGGCAATGGGGGAAAGGTATACACTGATAGGTTTTTCCAGCTGAAAGATGGGGCATCCACTTTCCATACTTGTCTGTGATAAGTCCTTGTGCAGAATCTTTTTAGTTGCTAGTTGTGAGGGGAGGCAAATAGATCTATGTCCGGGCATCTCCATTTCCTTGTTATCATGCTGAAGACTTGTGGATCAGTGAGGTTTCTGCTTAGTTCGTCTGCCAGAGTATTTTTCCTTCCTGGCAGGAATTGTGCCTGCAAATGCACTTGGTAAGTTAATGCTATGTCCCACAAAGTCATGGCTAGTCTGCAAAGGGGGTAAGAATGTGTCCCCCCCTGCTTGTTTATATACCACATAACTGTGGTGTTGTCTGTCTTTATCAGTAGTTGTCCCGGATGTAGTATGTCCTTGAAGGCTGTCAGGGCATTCTGAACAGCTAGCATCTCTTTTTGACTGATATGTAGATGCATTTGGGTTGAGGACCATGTGCCCTGAATGCATCTTCCTGCCATGTGGGCCCCCCAGGCATAATCTGATGCATCATTTGTTAGTGTCTGCCTGGCTGGGGGTAATGTGAATGGCTGTCCCTTGTTTTGGTGACAAGCCTTTGCCCTCCATCGAAACTCCAGTTGTAGGCGGGGAATGGGAGTAATCATGTTTCCAGGCTGTGGCAATGTTGAGTCCAAACACTTTTTAAGTACCATTGAAGTTTCCTCATATGCAGTCTTGCATATGGAATTAGTAGGCTGCAGGATGTTATGAAGCCCAAAGCCTGCAGAATATTTCTTGCAGATAACTGGGCCTTTGTTGCCAACATTTTGAAATAGGTAGTCAGTTGCCTTTGTTTGTCTGGTGTGAGATAAGCCATCTGGGCAGTTGTATTTAAGCTTGCACCCAGGAATATTATCTCTTGAGAGGGTACTAGTTTTGATTTATTTTCATTGACTGTGTACCCTAGGCATGTTAGAAGTCTTTTCACAAATGCCAGGTGCTGTAGAAGAATGTCCTTGTTCTCTGCTTGAATTAGACAGTTGTCCAAGTAAGGATATATTTGTATTCCTCTTTGTCTGCAGAATGCAATTACTGGTGCCAGGCACTTTGTAAAGACCCTGGGCGCAGTAGATAAGCCAAAGGGCAGTGCAGAGAATTGGTAATGCATTGAGCCAGCCTTGAATCTGAGGTATCTTCTGCATAATTGTCTGACTGGGACATGCAGGTATGCCTCTTTTAGGTCTAGAGTCACAAGCCAAGCGTTCTTGCCCAGCATGGGCAGAAGCTGCTGCAAAGTCAACATCTTGAATTGTGATATATCCAGGAATGTGTTCAGAATAGATAGGTCCAGTATTGGTCTCCAGGCCTTGTCCTTTCTGGGTACCAAGAACAGTCTTGAGTAAAATCCTTGTCCCTGCTCTTGCTCTGGTACTTGTTGAATGGCCCCCATGTGCATGAGGGATGAGACTTGTTTTTGTGCCTCTGCCCATTGATTTTTGGCAGATCTGGCCAGCCGTTTGCCTTTGGCAGGGTATGGAAATGGAACTTGTACCCTTGTGACACGGTATTTAGAACCCACTTGTCCTGGGTTATAATGTGCCAATTTTGAGAAAAAAGTGCTAATTATCCCCCTAAGGGTGCTGCCAGGAGATAAGTGCTTAGTACAGGCAGTGGGAAGTCATTGGGACTGTTTCTTGTATGGTTGTGATTTGTCTTCTCCAACTTTGGAGGTAGAAGCACCCCATTGCTTTGACCTGTATGAACCTTGCACCTGGGATCTGCCTCTAGGGCATCTGGATCTGCCCCTTTGAGGTCTGTCTGACGCAGGAAAGGACCAGTTCTTTGTAGGCCAGTGTCTACTAAACCTAGGTGTCTGTACTTGTAAAAAATCTTTGACAGTTTGCATAGATTTAGCTTTGTCCTCCATTTTCTTTAACAACTCCTCTGCCTTAACACCAAACAAAGTATCATGCTGTAAAGGTGCATCTAATAATTTAACTTTGACATGATCAGGCAGATTTTGTTCCTTTAACCAAGCATGCCTCCTAATTACAGAACCCGTAACTGCGGCCCTGCAGGAGGCCACCAAAGAATCAAAACCACATTGCAAAGTATGCTTTCCAACTTGTTCAGCTGCATGCAATAAATCCTGCATTTCCTTGTTTTCTGCACATTCAGAGTTTAATAACATTTTCATTTAAGCAATGCCATGACATGTTGCTGATATTTGAGCATATGAAACTGACAGTTTAAGGCCCTTATAGCCTAGGTAGCAGATGTGTAAACCTTTTTTCTCCATCTATCCAGTGCCCTAGAATCTCTGTCAAAGGCGGTAGGGTTTTTTGCAGTGGAAGCCTTAACTCCTTTGGGACCCTGTGAAATTGTTTCTGGGTCTGCAGCAGGGTTTTTAAAAAGGAATTTGTGAGAGTCAGGAACCCTGTAATATCTGTGAGGCTTAACCAGAGCTGGAGGTAAGGAGTCCTCTGGAGGAGAAACTGAAGGAATAGATTCTTCAGCATCAGAATCCTCATAGGGGGGAAGAGAATATTCCTGATCAGAAGAGGGATCAGAAGAAATAGAAACCTGATCTGAAGATTCATAGTTAGTCTCTTGCCTAGGCCTCTTATCAGGAGGGGGATGGGAATCCCTGATCAAGGTAATTAAGTCTTCGGCCATTTTGAGCATCTGTTTTTTGGGCATAGAGGCCTGTCCACGTGGCTCTTGAGTTTGTTTTTTTGCTTTAGAAGGTGTTTTAGTCTTTGCCTTTGAAGCTGAGGTTGGTTTAATGTAAAGATGTTTAGGTCTGAATACACCCTCAGAAGCCGGTGCCTGCTCAGCGGCTCTGGACCCATCTGAAGGAATAGTATCCGAGGCTCCAATACCTTGAGTTTCCAGCGGCATGGCCGACTCCACGTGGCAGTCGGTAGCAGCCTGCGACTCTAAAGTAGTGGGCATCAGGGGCTGCAAAAGCACCTCACTGACAAACGGCAAACCGATGACTGGCTTAAGAGAAGCTTTGTTGTCGGTTTTGGGCCTTGGTTGTCTGTTTCTCTCCTTTTGCTTGCGTTTTTTTGTGAACTCCAGTAGTCGGATGGCTATCCAATGAACATTTCTGGATAATTAAACTGGCGTCCAAAATAGTTTAAAGCAAAATCATACCGACGCTTTATAGTGCGTTGGCTAAATCTAACACAAAACTGACAACCAGAAACATTGTGATCAGGGCCTAGGCAAGGAATACAGTAAGAATGAAAGTCCTTATGAGGTATTTGCTTTCCACAAGAAATACAATTATTTACTTTTTCTGACATTGGTCTGGAGCAAGAAAAAAGTTTCCCCAATGGGGTACTTAGCTTTATTAAAGACTTCGGATCTGAAACTCGAACAGGAAAATCTCAGGAGTCGGCCGACTGGGACTTGCGAACTGCTTCTGCTTCGTGCACCACGTGGCAAGAAAGACTAAAGAAAATGGCATCGGCCGCATCTTTTATACCCCTGACGACCTGACATCAGGGAAGGGGCGACAGCAGCCAATGCAGGACCCAGGACTTTGGAATTCAGGCCGACTGTGGTCAACCTGCCAGCAGGATTACCCAAATGTAATGACTGCAACAGTGAAACACGAAGAACATCGTGATGCACATTAATGGGTTATCATATTAACATGCTATTTCAAAGTTGCATTGAATGCTTGGGCACTAATTCTGGGTGCTTATTTATGTATTTATTTATCTGTGTTTTATTTTTGATTGCCATGGATTATGCTTTGTTGGATCGTATATAAATTTGTTGCAACAAAGCTCACCTAAACTTCCTCTCACTCTAATCCACAGGCACAATTTTTGATTATTTCCTGGGTGTTTAACTCCTCCAGTCCAAGGCACCATCTTCCTCTCTTAAGGTAGTAACAATAAGGCTCCCACAGGAGGTGAATCAGCCCAGAAGCTGTCATTGCTACTCACAAAGATGCTTAGATTGAGTGGATTCACGGCCCTGCCTGCTTAGTTGCTGATGTCTGCTGAAGGATGAAATGAGTTACAAGATACGGTTACTTAAAAATGGTCCTACCCATGCCTAAGGACAGGCATGCTCCCAGAATTGGCTGACCTCTCTTCATAGCCACTGCTTTCTGCTCTGGTCTCCACCAGATCTAGATGAGTGGTACAGTCTTGTCCACAGGTCATCCTTCGACCCTCCCTCCCTCCTTGGGAAGGTTAAGCAGGAATAGCCTTATAATTCCTTCCCCACAACCTCATCATCTCCTACAGGCACCAAAGTCTAGCTGAACTTAGGTTTCCTGTGTCATAGTGAAGACTCTATCTCTCTATGCCACAAAACAGGCTGTAGATGTTTCTGTTATTGAGGGGATATATTTCTTGGCTTTCATGGAGAAAAAGTACAAAAGTGCTAGAAGGGAGACTTTGCCCAATATTCAAACATCTAATTCTAGATTAGAAGTGTAGATCTCAACTTGAACACAGCCAACATTAGAGAAATAAAACAAGAAGGTGCACCATGCGCTGTAAAACATAAAAATAATGTCCTCTCTCCAAAAGGTAGCATCCAAATTTATTGTAGAACAGATAAAACGACTGCTGTAAAAGTTAGCGCTTTCGTGTTATCACAAACGCTTCATCAGACATAAAAGCAGTCAAAGAGCCTCCCCTTAAATAGGATTGACTACATCACTTCCTTATCAAATAATCAAATCAATAAGTTCAAATCACAAACAATTAATAATGACAAAACAATAAAATATTAAAAAACATCCAAAAATAACATAATATATCTAAAGACTAATGTCTAAGGGGTCTATTGGCTAAAAACGGTTTGAGTGCTATCCTGTCATTCATTCCAAACCTATGAGCCTGCAGTCTAAGTATCCATTTGGCTTCCCTCTCTTCAGTGAGGTTTTTAACATCACCTAATCTGCTATTCTTTGTAACTAACTCTAAGACTTGAAACTTAAAGGTATGGGAGCAACCTTTATCTATCACATGCTTGGCTAGGGCATTGGTGGTATTGCCCTTGCCAATGGCATAGAGGTGTTCCCTAATGCGTTCCCGTAAAGTTCTTGTAGTCATGCCAACGTAAAAAATGTTGCATGTCTGACATGCAGCAATGTAGACTAAATTGGTAGATCTACAGTCTGCATAATGCCTGAATTTATAGGATCGTCGTGTTACTGGATGTATAAAACAATCAGAACAACATATGTATTTACATTGGTTGCAAGAACTACAGGCAAAAGTGCCTGTCTTCTTCAAGGATCTATCGCTCGAGTGGGTCTTATCATGGCATAGTAATCTATTGAGAGATAACATGTTCCTATATGCTACGCGAGGTCTCTCTTCGACCAAATTCTTGATTCTTTCATCAACCATCAGAAGTCTCCAGTTCTTGTTTATAACATCCAAAACATGATTGTTCTTATTGGTGTAAGGAAGAACAATCCTGTTAACAGAAGATGTACTGTCTACCGTGTTGGAGCGTTTAAGGGAATGTGATCTATTTATCAAAGGGGCTCCAATGTCATCCCTATAAACATTCCCCATCGCAATATCAGCAAGTACCTGTGTCTGGTCATAGCCTCTACTTATAAAGTTCCTGGCTAATTGTGATTTATGATAATTATAAGCACTGTTCTTTGAAGTCAATTTAGAGACTCTAATGGTCTGGTTCTTGACTATGTTCTGATGCACATGCTTAGGGTGCATGCTGTTGTGATGCAGTAAACTGTTCCTCCAGCAGGGTTTCCTAAACAACTCAGTGTCAAAGCCAGTAGCTCCCTTCATTATTTTAACATCTAGAAACTCAATCTCATCAAACGAGTGAGAGCATTCAAAACTAAGGAAATCTGTTGTCTCATTCAGATATTTCACAAAGGCTAATAATTGTTCAGTAGTACCACCCCACAGCAGGAAAACATCATCTACAAACCTGTTGTAATATTTAAGATGTTTATCATGTTCAAAACCTGTGTTGAGGACATATAACTCTTCCCATTGTGCCAGTACCAGGTTGGCATAGGCATTGGCACAAGGGGTGCCCATCGCCACTCCTTTTGTTTGTAGAAAATATCTTTCATCATAACAGAGAACGTTATTCTCAAGAACAATTTCAAGAAGTGACATGCATCTAACTATTGTGTTGTTTGGTATCTTCCTCTGAACCAATAGCTCCCTAATGTGATCCATACCAACATCATTGGGTATTGACGTGAATAAAGACTTCACATCAAGCGTGACCAACATATCACCAATGTTGGCGAGATGAGATTTACTATATACACCTAAATTTTCTAAAAAATGAGGAGTATCTCTTAGGATGTGTTCCACTCCTAGAACAACAGGTTTGAGTAACTTGTCCAAATAAATGGACAGAGGTTCAGTTAGCCATCCACGACTGGAAACAATAGGCCTTAAAGAGGGGTTCGTCACATTTTTGTGGATTTTAGGTAAGCCCCTAAAGGAAGGTACTAAGGGTTTATCAACCAAAAAGTAAAGATACAAGTCATTATCAATGACATTAGTTAACATTAAATCATATAAACAAGCATGTACTCTTTTGATCAGATCACTCAAACTGTAATTGTATATCGGGAGATAGGTCTCCCTGTCAGCCAACATGCAATCCATTTTATTGGTATAGTCAGACTTATCTAGAACAACAATGGCCCCACCTTTGTCGGCTTGTCTAATAATTATCTTATTATTACACCTCAAATCAGCTAGGGCTGATTTCTCTTCAGAAGTCATGTTGTAAAAACTGGACTTAGCCTGCTTGTCATTATAAAGGTCAAATAAATCAGACTCACAGGCCTGTTCAAAGGCCTCCAACAAGGGATGTTGTGGGGGCATAAAAGTAGACGGTTTCTTAAACAGCATATGAGCAGCATTATTATTGCTATTATCTTCACCGAACATTAACTTTAAGCCCAGATTCCTCGTGAAGAGCTTAATATCAACAATAATGTCAGTTACATCACAGCAACCAGAGGGTATGAAACCCAACACTTTGTTAAGGACCGAGAGTTCATTGTCAGTCAAGACATAATTGGATATATTAATAACTAAGTCGTGGGTCTCAGTACCTTTTTCATGGTCTGTGTAGTATCCTCTGTGCTTTTCCTTTTCACAGCTCTCCCTAAAGGGGACCAGGTCCTTCTGTCGTTCGGTTTGTATGGTAGGGGAAAACACGGCAGTCCTTCACCCAAACCAAAGACTTCATCCTCTGCCGACACAATAAACGGATCCATCGATAACTGTTTCCTACGAACATCATTCGTCTTAAATCCAGACGTAGTATCCAGGGGAGGTGGTAACCTCACGGTAACATCGTTCTCAGCATGCACCTGGGCTTCAACGACAACCCGGCGAGGCAGAGGAGTATCAGTGATGTTATGCGAAGGATCAGGCGCATTCTGGGGAGGCGGAGTTACTGAACAAGCGCCTGCTGATGAAATCACACCTCTTCACGGTATCCGTGTTGGTAGCCACCGGATTTAAAGGTGTACACTCGGGTTTACGAGGAAAGCCACTCTTCAATGGAAATTTATCATTCGGCCAAGAAAAGACCTGGCCCTTATGAAAATCCATGAAGTCCCTCTCAAGCTTCCTCTTTTTATCTTGTAGTGTCCTGAAGTCTAAAGATGACAAAGTCCGTTTGAGGTCATCAAAAAATAGTAATGACTCGTCAGTCCCCAGTAACTTGGTCAGGTCATTGTCAGTGCCCTTGATCTCTTCCATTAGTTGTTTCATCACGATCTCATAGTGTTCTATTAAGATCCTAATATATGAGAAACTCGTTTCAAGATTAAGCTTCTGCCATTTAGACAGAAGCTCCGGATTGGAGTCCCCAAACGTGGGCATTTTGAGTACTCTCAAGCCTCTCGGAACAAGTTTGAATTTAAGGCAGGCTTCCATGTGCAAGCTCTGCCATTGCACGGTACGTAACTTGTAGAGCTTAGTCTCAAGTTTACGAGTTATTAGTAACACATCCATGTTGTTTTTAAAATTACTGTTTGTTCTATCAGGATTGTTCAAATCAGAGACTGTCAACTTTAGTAAAGGGTTCACATCCATACGGACATAATCCTCCAAAACAAAGGATTTAACACCATTTGAAATCCGATCAGGTTGAACGGAAGTAACAGCCATGTCCTGGCAGGAAAAACACAGCAATGAATACAGGAAGCAAACAATTCCTACCAGGTGAAGCACCTTCAAGAACAAAAACAAATACAAGAGAAATAAAACAAGAAGGTGCACCATGCGCTGTAAAACATAAAAATAATGTCCTCTCTCCAAAAGGTAGCATCCAAATTTATTGTAGAACAGATAAAACGACTGCAGTAAAAGTTAGCGCTTTCGCGTTATCACAAACACTTCATCAGACATAAAAGCAGTCAAAATTGGCATCGGCCGCATCTTTTATACCCCTGACGACCTGACATCAGGGAAGGGGCGACAGCAGCCGATGCAGGACCCAGGACTTTGGAATTCAGGCCGACTGTGGTCAACCTGCCAGCAGGATTACCCAAATGTAATGACTGCAACAGTGAAACACGTAGAACATCGTGATGCACATTAATGGGTTATCATATTAACATGCTTGTCGACCAAATGAACTGTCGACCAAATGAGTGTCAATCAAATGAACTGTCGACCAAGTCATATAGACCCATATATATATGTGTGTGTGTGTGTGTGTGTGTGTGTGTGTGTGTGTGTGTGTGTGTGTGTGTATATATATACACACACATATATATATATATATATATATATATATATATATGTGCGTGTGTATACATATATATATATATATATATATATATATATATATATATATATATATATATATGTGTGTGGGTCTATATGACTTGGTCGACAGTTCATTTGATTGACACTCATTTGGTCGACAGTTCATTTGGTCAACAAGCAGATTTGCCCCCTTCCCCAATGTTGTGCAACCCTGGAGTTGATATATATAGTTAGGGGGTGTTGGGGCACAGCCCCACATGGGGCGAAGCCCCCCACCTAAAATGCCTGTCGACCAAATGAACTGTCGACCAAATGAGTGTCAATCAAATGAACTGTCGACCAAGTCATATATATATATATATATATATATATATATATATATATATATATATATATATATATATATATATATATATATATAGTATGCCAGAATGGGGAATGGTAGCAAATGTGTTCATTAAGTCTAGATTATATGTGTGAAGGGGTAGTCCTTTATCTAGGCCTTGGTCACTTTTTTGTGATCTACATTTAATGAAAAAAAAAAAAAAAACTTTGGAAGTGTCTACAGATCCTGTATGTCCTTATTGATTAGTTCTGCAATAACTCATTCTGTATTTATAAAAATAAGGCTAGTGAGAGAGATGGGATTCTAGTTATCTGAGACAGACAAGGGACAGCCATTATGAATGCCAATGATTATGGCATTTTTTACATATTGTAGGTAAATATCCCATAGTCAGACTTTGACTGACAATATTTAGAAGCTGTCTGTCCAGATCATGCAGCTAGGTACATTGTCTAGCCCCATGAAGGTGTTAGTTGTACTGGAGAGAATGTTTAAGATTTGGTCAGTATTTGGATAGGAGTTGGTCTTAGCTGGTATGGAAGAAACTGAGGATATAGTAAGCACAGTAAAATTACAAATGAATTTATTAACTAAGATGTCAACAATAGATTCTGGTTTACTGTGGATAAATACCATTTGCAATGAGTTCAGAGGACACTAGGGTATTACTATGGATTAAACATACATAGCTGAAAAGGCATTATGGTTGTCTTTAGAGTTGTGCAATGCATTGTGATTACAGGCAGCCATGATGCTTCTTAAAGTATTCTTGAACTTCTTAATAATTTGGTTAAAATTTGTTTTATGAACTGAGAGGAGTAATATTTACATAACGCTACAAGCTAAAATTTCTTGTTATATTCTTTTCTAATTCTGTTATCTCATCAGACTGGACATTTGATGCTCTCATTTTGTTTGTGATGGAAGGGGACAGTTTTCTATATACAGGGATTTAATTGGTGAGAAAAGATTTTGGTGAAGGCCCGATGTGTCAATGTGTAGGACCGAGGCACAGCTTGGTTGAGGTGAAGGTGAGAGCCATCCCAGGTGAAAGATGTGAGAGGAGCAATGGGCAGTACTAGCATTCAGAAGTAAATGTCATACAGCACTTGTAGTAAGGGCTGAAACACTTCAGAGCTCCATGTATGATATAGGGCAATACTGGCATGCAGCACTGAATGCAGAGAATGCATTTACAGTCAGGGCTGAAGTGCATCAGTGCTCCATGTATGATGAAAACAAAGATGCAGCCAACCAGATGAAGGAAAACTGAATTCTTTATTACTCACACAAAATACTTAGTTTGTTCGTCTAGTGTATAACAAACAGACATCATCAGAATCTAAGCAACAGTAAATCACATTTGGTTTAAATAACCCTTTTAAAAAAAAAATCACATGTTAGCAAAAACCAATCAAAAATGCTTTCCCCCACCACTGTACACCATGGCTAAACCTAATGTTAAAACAATACTTATAGTGATACGCACATATAAAATGTTCTTACTCAAACCAAGTAAAATGCTATTTTAAAACACTAGCAATAGACAAACTGTCATTTTTAAACATATTATACAATATTCTGCTAATAGAAAACCATGGTGGTGCAGCGGTAGTGTTGTCACCTCACAGCAAGAGGGTCTCCCATTTGATTCTCAGCTGTAGTGCCTTCTGTGTGGAGTCTGCATGTCCTCCCTGCAGTCGAGTGGCATTCGAAAGGCATGCGTGAATGAGCGTGCCTTCATTGAAGGTTGGGTGTCAGGCTGGCACCTCAGCAATGTAAAAATCTACTGCCAATCTTTAGCGGACCATAGTTCCACTGTGGCGACCCCTAACTGGAAAAAGCCGAAAGAAGAACAACAACATACAATATTCTGCTCATAATTTTTGTTTTTATGTATTGGATATGATAATAAAAAATGCTAGAGGTGGCCCAATGGAAGATATTATTGAATACCATGAATTAAGATGGCAAATCAAGTTTAATTCTTTAAAACATCCAGGTTTAAATATGGTGTAAAGACATTTCCCCAGATTCTCAAAAGCTTGCACAGAGTGCAAGATGAGTGCAGGAGCCCACACAGGCAATATGTCTACCATGCGGTCCAGGAACAGCCGGCAGGGGCGTGCACGAGAGCTCCAGCACTAATCCTGCATGGACTAAGCCCTGGTATGCAGATCACCTCATTTGAAGGAGAAATCCATGCAAATGAGGTGATATTGCAATCCAGGAAGCTTACAATAGTCCATGCAAGACTAGTGCAATCTGCAGAAATGTTCTCGGTTAGTAACCGAGTACATTTCTGCAAAATCAAAAATGGAGCTATGACAGCTCCAAATAAAGGCTGCATATCACTGAGCAAGCATGCCAATCACCAAGTAGAAGGCCATTGGCATTGCAAACAATAAAAAAAATGAAGAAAACAAGTTTTATTTTTTTTTTGCCAATCTCGGCTGTTTATGTATAGGGCAGTGGCGCGCAAATGGGATCGGGGGGATAAGAAAATAAACTTAAAATGGGCATTCTAACTAAAATCAGTATTCTGCCATGCAAGTCAATGGCAGGCAGAAAACAAATCTGGCCAGTGAGTAGTGGTTAAGGGGGGAGGCTCAGTGTGAGACATGTAACTATGCATTAGCAGGCAATCCTATGCAAATGAGGTGAAGGATAGTGAATCCCAGTTTTCCCCAGCATGTGAGGCAGGTCCCATCAGTGTAAGAGTATGAATAGCTGAGTGCAAGACTAGGATATAGGTGACATAATGGGGGTGTGTGTCAGGCATACTGTAAGCGGATTGGAGTCCTGTGGCTTGGGATTGCTCCTAGCTTAGCACAGCTAAGCTAGGGGTGTGTCTAAACCTGTCTAGCACTCTTTATAAAGTATAAGCGGGTGTGTGCGCCATGCATAGGGTTTTACATGAAGAAAAAAGAAGGTAAACCAGGAAATAGCAGCTCTGTGCACATTTGAGCACTCCGTTTGCGTGGCATGCACACGGGCTTAAACAGGAAGGTAGTGGGAGGGGAAAACAGCAGCAGGAAGGTAACCAAGGAGAACTAGCTTAGCTGATGGGTGAAATGTATCAGAATCAGCCAATTACACAGGCAGAAGACCAACCCAGCACACCACTGTAAACAATGCAAACACCTTTCCCCCTTGTTTTTCCCAATAACTCTGGACCACAGGTGTATACAAATGGGGAAATTTTACAAAACGAAAGAGAGAAAAATTGTTAGGGGCTGCTTTTGCTATCATAAACCAGCATGTGCAAGAGGCTGAGGGTGATGAGGATGTGAATGCTGCTGAGCAACCCACAGTGAGGAGATGGAGAAGAGTGTACAGACCCAGACTAACCTACCAAGGGCGAAATGAGCAGTAGATAGTGGAGCACTATAGGGTGGACAGGGACCTGCTACAGCAGATTCTTGAGCTGTGCCGGCCACGCCTCACACACAGAACTAACAGAGGGGAACCCATCCCAGTGGATACCAAGGTATGTGTAGGCCTATGAATACTAGCTACAGGCACCTTCCAAAGGCCAACTGGGAATTGATGGGGATATCACAGGCATCAGCATGCATGGATCTCCACCAGTTCCCAGATGCCATGTCAGCACATGTTGGTGTGCATGTATATTTCCCCACCACCAATGAGGCGTTGGTCAGCAATACGCGTCTCTTTCACCAAATAGCAGAATGCCCTGAGGTAGTGGGTGCAATAGACTGCACACACATATGCATCAAAACATCACCCGGTGAGCAGGGTATGGTCTACATCAACAGCAAAGGCTTCCCCTCTATCAACTGCCAGATCATGTGCGATGCCCAGGGCATAATAATGAATGTGTGTGCTGGCTGCCGTGGAAGCTACCAAGATTCCCACATCTGGCATCTGACGCAGCTGTACCAGACATTTGCCAATGGGGACATCCCACATGGTCACCTAGTCAGTGATGCTGGATATGCACTGGAGCCATGGCTGATGACACCCATCAGAAATGCACACACACCCGAACAAGAACTCCATAATGAGGCACACGCACAAACACGAATCATAATAGAGCATGTGTTTGGGATGCTCAAGTCATGGTTCCGGTGTCTGGACACAACTGGTGGAGCCTTGCAGTACTCACCAACTACATGTACCCAAATTGTCCTTGTATGTGCCATGCTGCACAATATGATCCTGCAGAAACAGCTGCAGCAGGAACAGCATGGGGCAGGGCCACACAGCCCCCCACCATTGCCAAGGCTTGCACAGGTACAGAGTGACTCAGAGGAGGAACAACCTGAGCCTGCCTCAGTAGGCAGAAGGAGGCGTGCCCAGTATGCCCTGGCCTTGGCAAAGAGGCAATGCATAGCACATGCACTGACACAGTAGGGACCCAGAGAATGACACCTCTTTCTGACTCACACATACAGTAAAAAGGATGCCAAACATGACACTACCTGTGCTCAACCATGTAAAGGGAGTGTACTATGTGCATCTGACATAGGCAGCCCTGCAGCACCACCCTCAATACTGGGACACCCACAAGGTAAGTGACTCACACATGCCAGTTGGGGGGGGGGTCACATACCCAATAACAGTTACAGCCAGCAGTACTGGTGTAGACAAACACAAACAAATGCTGTACTATGGCCTCTGAATGAGCCCTGTGTGTAACCCCTCAGGGCCTACACAGACAGACTACAGCAGCCCAGGCAGTTGGATGTAAGATGTGAATGCTAGGAAGTCAGAAACTAATATGTAGGTAGTTAAAGCTAAGATCTGTACTACACTGGTATGCCTCTAGCCAGCATGATAGCTAAGACTACAGACTGAAATGGAGTACCCGACATACCAGTACAGTCCTAGCAAATGTGTAGAAGTGTCAGGTGTGCCCCCCCCATCCTATGCACACTTATAGTAACAGTCAGGTGTGCCCCCCACTCCTGTGTAGAAATGTAGAAACAGTGAGGTGTCCCCCCCCCCCGCTATGCAGAAATGTAGCAACAGTACATGCTAAATGACCAATGGATACCCTGCAGACACAGCATGCTACCTGTCGGTGTACAATACAAAGGTCAGCACTACAGTACAAACTACTTGGACTTGATCCACACATGCAATCCAGATGGCCGTACTGGGCATGCTCACACACTTAAACACATGAAGGCCATGTCTGTAAACACCAGTGGACCAGACATATCTGGCAGTTGCAGTTCTGAGTGCAGACACATGTCAGTATGCACCACTCCTGCCTTGCACACAGTGGTTAGAAATACAGACATATATGTAAGGACAACACACTATAATAAGCCAAAGGTAGACAGACATAGATGTGTGGAAGAGGGTGACCATGACAAGGAGCCATCCTGGCCTGTCCCACCCGGCACACAGCCAAAGGGCCTCAAACACATGAGTTGCAGATGTCACTCACTGCAGATGCTAGCCACCAGTATCTGTCAGCATGACAGACTATGTGGTGCTTGTGCCAGCTGTGCAACATGACTTTACAAGGAAGTAGTCATCTAGTAGCTGTATACATGTACTGGTGACATATGACCCCATGTGTGGCATGTCAACCCCTACATGAATGGGTTATGGCCCATGCACACACTGCCCTCCCCATAGTAGTATTATGACAAGCCTGCTGAGGTCATCCAATGTGAAATA
The DNA here is from genome assembly GCF_019279795.1 of Protopterus annectens. Lineage (NCBI taxonomy): Eukaryota > Metazoa > Chordata > Ceratodontiformes > Protopteridae > Protopterus > Protopterus annectens. Next base: position 129,325,786 of record NC_056732.1, on the reverse strand, counting down.
CACCTTTGTGAGAGCTATAGCTCAATAATCTCCATGGCACGTCCAATAACTGCATACTGCTGTAGTGATAAACTAGTTAGGTAGTAGTTCTATTCCCAGACTTGGAAACTGTGTCTGTCTGAGTGTGTAGAGAGAAATGCTTTTTAGGCTACTCACACTCCGTACAATTCATATACTCAGCTTTGGTAAGGCTGCTAATGTCACTCACCTAGACATACACCTCTGGGAAGAATGTAGCCCAGTAATCTCCATAGCACATCCTGTAACTGCTGTAGTGTGATAATGTAGTTAGGTAGATGTTCCATCCTCAGACTTGACAACTGTGTGTATGTGTGAATCTGTGTGTCTCTGACTGAGTAGAGAACAATGCTTTTTAGGGTACTCACACTCCTTAGAATTCAAATATTCAACTTTGTCAAGGCTGACAATGTCAACCACCTAGAAATACACTTCTGGGAAGGTTGCAGCTCAGTAATCTCTGTAGCATGTCCTGTAACTGCATACTGCTGTAGTGTAATTTAGAACTGCGGTAGGGTTCCATCTCCACCCATGGCAGTTCTGGATGTTTTGTGTGTGTTTCAATGTCTGTGTAGGGAGCAATGTATTATAGGCTACTCACTCGCAGTACATTTCAAATGCTCTACGGTGGCAATCCTGCTGATTTCATTCATTGTGAAATACAACTTTGGGGAGACAGTTCTTCAGTAATCCCTGTAGTGGGGCATATAACTGCCCTGTGCTGTAGTGTGATATAGGCCTTGGTCAGGGGTTCTATACTCACACATGTCAGTCATGGATGTTTTGTGTGTGTATCACTGTCTGTGTAGGGAGCAATGCATTTTAGGCTAGTCACTTGCAGTACAGTTGAAATGCCCTACTTTGGTAATCCTGCTGATGTCATTCATTGTGAAATACACCTTTGGGGAAAGGTTTCTCTAGTAATCCCTGTGGTGTGTCCTATAACAATGCCATGCTGTAGTGTGATATAAACCTTGGCTAGGGGTTCTATACCCACACATATCAGGTGTGGATGTTTTGTGTGTGTCTCACTCTCTGTGTATGGAGCAATGCATTTTAGGCTAGTCACTCGCAGTACAGTTGAAATGCCCTACTTTGGTAACCCTGCTGATGTCATTCATTGTGAAATACACCTTTGGGGAAGAAGTACTCCAGTAATGTCTGTGGCACGTACTATAACTGTGTAATGCTGTAGTGTACTAAGCTAGTTTGGTAAGGGGTCTACTCCCAGACATGACAGGTGTGTGCGTGCATGTGTGTTTGTAACTTGTATCCTGTGGAGAGGTGGTTGTGAGTGTGTGACACCTTTGGGCAATGTGGAGGAGCTTTTGCTCAGTTCTTTTATGGTGGCCCTACTATATCATCATGTCAACCATACAAGGATAACAAATGTAAATTAGCTGAGAGGATGGGGTGCAAAGCCATACCCAGACATGTGACATCAAGGCCAGCCAATCACAGTTAGCAACCCCACTATTACCCAGAGCACACACACAACCCATGTGTCATACGCACACACATGCATAGGCAACAGCCAATATGTGGGTAGTGCACTGCATATTGGCCACTGATAGTAACTATGCAGTGATAGCAGTGGGCTACAGAGGGCATGTCACCCTGCCCATCTGTCCAATATGCACGTACATGCAGACAGTGCACCTCCACCATGTTCCCAAATGGACACCTGCACCACCCATGGTGCCTTCACATGTGACTCCCAATGGACATACCATGCCTGACAACATGCCCTGTATGGACAGATGACACTGACATCAGGGAATGCTGCTAGCATGCTATCAATGTAGGTGCAGGGTAAACCTGCTGCCCATTACCAGTTCCTGCCACAGGTGGGCAAGATTGGCACAGCCGATGATAATCCGTGTTTACAACATGGGCCAGACACCCCAGGTACAGTTTCACATGTCACTGTACATGCATATAGGAGGTGTGCACATCCCAGACAGCATCCATGTCATGGAGTAAGGAACATATATATGGCAAGTGTTGCACAGCACTGGCCACACACAATAGTCATCCAGGTGACTGGATGGGGGATGCAATACCCACCTGTGTGGGCAAATGCAAAAACTACAGGCCTGAGACACAATGCAGACCATTGTCATGTGGCCTGATGCCAAGGTATACCCATCCCCTAACCTTGTACAGCCTGCTGGCACAGTTGACCACCACACACCCATGCAGACATGCACCCATGCATGTCAGAACTGGCACCCTGTGTGTTTGTGTGTGTTGTATGGTGCATCTGACCACATCCACACTCACTACAACCTCCCAGGGCATACCGAAGCATGCTGTCTGATGTCTGACACCTCATCATACTCTTTGCCCATACAACCTCCATATGACCCGTGTGGTGCATGTGATACCTGCACATCGATGTGTTGTGACAATCCCACTAGTGATGAGTTGCACTCCTGGCCCTGCCAAGTGTGTCATTGTGTGTGCGTCTCTGTGTGAGTGTGCCTGTGTTGACACTGGCAGCTGTTCATGCAGACAGGCATGTGTACATCACCTACCGTATATCTACTGTATCCCTGTTGCAGATGTCACTCACCATCACATATATGTTATGAGTGCTCCACAGCATGTAACCCATGTGACACACCTAATAAGCGCATCGAACTGTGATTGCACTACATAGTTGGTGGGGGTTTGATACCCTGTGCTGATAGGTGTGTGACATAAACATGCTTCTGTTTTACTCTCCCACCCCTCCCTGACATGAATTTGCCTCTGCCTGCCTCCCCCACTCCCTCTCTGGGTGGATGTGGAGACCCACACTTGCTTTTCTTAGGTAGCAGCATGTGTATTTTAAGTGATGCTCATGATCAGCTGATGGTCTCTGCACGAATTGCAGCTCTCCTCTAGCTGATTGCATGTGGAACAGCTGTGGTAACATTCCCATAGCCAATTGCATGTAAACATACTCCAATACCTAGGAAAAACATGGTGGTGTTGGCCCTTTTCAGTCACTGTGAGCAATAACTAGATCTGTTGTTTGGCAAACAGCATCTCAGATGGATTGGGGATTTACCTCTAACAACATACACTGTGGAAAGAGGGAAATAAACAGGAGGGGGAATGTGCCTGACCTGACTACTGTGGAGTAATGTTGGTTTAACAGTGTTTGTCTGGATATGCCTGTCATACATGTCGCAATACCTGCCATGTCAGTTCCATGTATATGAGGGATACCCCATCTGCAGGGTCATCTGCAGACTAGGCAGTGTTGTGCCTTTGGTGTCATGTGTTAGCCACGGTGCATCTATCTGTGGAATGCAGAAAGTAGTGTGAGGAATGCAGTCTGTAGATGGTGAAGGCTGTGACAATTACTGACTTCATATCCCTCATAGGACATATGTTGCAACAAACCCCATTACAATGGTAAATTTATGAGGTTATCACAGCAACATGTCCATACTGGCCCTGTATATGTGCTGTCAGACACACCTCTGTCTACCTTTGTGCATATGTCATGCATGAAGTGGTGCATATGTGCTGTACACCATAAATAGTGTCATCATATCAGATAACAAGCCAGTAATATTTCAGATTACTACACATGTCATGTACAGTAGGGGTTATATTTCATGACATCACATGGACATTCTGTGGATGATTGTACAGTACTGAGGTCTGTGTAGTGATGGTGAATGTCGGTAGTGTGTGTATTGTTAATATGCACTTTAGCCTATGTACAGACTGTGGTAGATGTCATTGTTTATGCTCCCCTTCTATCTGATGTTACATGCTGCCCAACTGTATGGTACTGTTTTGCCATACATGTTTGTAGGGCCATACACACACATGTCCCATACCACAGACAGCCATCAGACCAAACTGTGTAGCAGCCCAGTATATGTATGGTCATTCTGTGAGTGGCACATATGAGGATGGTGTAGAACCAATAGTCCATATACTGTAATATTATGCTAGCTTACCACATGTGGCTGTGGCTGTGTTCACATTGGTTGTGGTTATGCACTGCCATACAGGTGTATCTCACCCTGTGCTGTGATATGGTCATTGAGCCTGCTATATATGCAGGTATATGTGCATTCCCCCATACAAGATGTAGGCTAGTGTTGAGCCAGTCTGCCTGTAGCCTGCTCAGTGCATTGTTACATGCCTAGCAGCTTAGTGTACTTACCAAGTGAGATGTCATGTGCAGATACTTGCCAGATGTACTGCTGCCAGGCCTCCCTTAAAAGTCATGTATGCCAGACAGAGCAGTGGGATGCTGCACAGCTGTATGTCATTATCTAGTGGGTAGTATGTGTCCATGGCACCCCTGTACCAGCAGTCATTATGTGTCAGGCCAGACAGGTGTGTGTGAATCCAAAACTGATGGTGGCAAATGTATACCAGTCATTATGTGTTATACCCATCGACATGGCTGTCTACATCCATATTGTCAGGCCTGGTACACATGTTGTGTACTAAGGGATTGTGTGAATACCTCTGGACTGTACAGGGTGTGTCCGGAATTCCACATATATTGGCCAATATCTCTGCGTGCCATTATGCACTCCAGAGGCTAGTGTATGTAACAGTGGTATATGGGACTGTAGTATTGAGTCTTGGTGGAGAGCACCATAAATGACCTAGGCTGTTACAAAATGAGGGGGTATCAGGGGTGAGCTGCCACAAGGTATCTGGATGTACAGTTGTGTATACGTCAGCTATATTGACATCACTTACATTACTTGGGTTACTGCAAGCCTACTGCCTCCTGCCATACAGACTGTTCTGTTTGTCAGTTGTTGCTCATGATGGTGTCAGGTATGTCTTGTTATGTACCAGTTACAACCCATTTAACCACAAAATGGCTTTACCTCCTATTGAGTTTATACAGAATGTGGATAGAGGCTGCTGAACTACACACCTGCAGTACATACTGTTGAATGTTTGGTATCCTGTGGCACAGTCTGTCTCCACTATTGTACAATTTGAAGGGCTTGGCCTGGAGAGCAACAGTTGTGAACCTTTCTAGACTACAGTATTAGTGCAACTGTATCACAGTTGCAGTACTCCGTTTATAGGGTTATCAGTATCTGAACAGCTATATGACATGGCATATAGAACTGTAATAGTACACAATTAATGGATTCCCATTTCTGCAAAACTGTGTATGGTGTCTTTCCTATGACCTTTCTATGGGTATATGTTGCAGGCAACAATTGACATTTGTATAAGTGGCTCATACAGTGTCCAGTTGTTCAGGTGTTAACTGTAGGCATAGTGGCTATTCCATTTGTGTGCACCTCCTACATATGTATCTTACTCTACATATATCTGCATGTGTATGTGTAGTCACATGTATATATATATATATATATATATATATATATATATATATATATATATATATATATATATATACATATATATACACACACACACACACACACACACACACATATATATATATATATATATATATATATATACATCTGTATCCTGGGGATGTTGATGGCTTCCACATATTACATGTCCTATGGGAGGCAGACTGTACTTGGTAGTGTATTGCAGGGTGCATGTGGTTGGGTGTAGGGGAATGCCTATTTGGACAACACGTATAGTGTGTGGGGCCTTTCAACCCCATTAACGGTGCATGTGGACATATGTGTATTTGTTAATCTGCCATTGCTATCTACATACATCTGCTAACATATGTATAACTATTTCTGTATATACCTACATAGATATATATCTACATACACATATGTAACGTGCTGTGTATATGAAGACATATAGGGGTAGACACATATATGTGTCGAATCAGCCATATGCATGTATACATGTGCATATATAGTGATATATATGTATATAGAGTTAGAAGAACAAAATGCATATATATATATATATATATATATATATATATATATATATATATATATATATACACACATATATAAATATGTTGTATCTGTTCATATTTTAATATAGTTAAACACACAGACATCTAGGTGTTGGTATACATTCTCTGTACTGTTGCATGACAGGACTGGATGATATGTTCCTGACAACATTGAATTTATGTGTATCTGTCATGGCTTAGTGGTACATTACTTTGTCTAGGGTGTGCAGGGTCCTTGGTGTGAGGCTTGCAAGAGCTGTTTATTTTGTTGCTGGCCAGAACACGGCCCATTGGATACAGAGTGATTAAGGCACTTTAAAGCAGTTGTATGCAGGTTTGCGTGGGTTTGAGAGGAGCTAAGCATTGCTTACACAGGTTAAGCAATTAAGAAGCTAAGTGAGTGTATGAAAACGTAAATGGAGGTTAGCACTGCTTACCTCCGCACAAACCCGCTTACAACTGCTTTAAAGTGCCTTAATCACTCTGTATCCATCGGCCCTTATACTGCCTAGCAATAAAATAAACAACCTCTGCTAATCTCAAACACAGGGCCATGCACACCATAGCCAAAGTGATTTACATCTAAGCCATCTCAGATACACATAACCTTGCTGTATACACATACATATCATCCAGCCCAGTCATTCAACAGTACGGAGAATGTATTCCAACAAGTAAATGTATGTGTGTGTGAAAGTATATTAATGTCTAAACAGATACAACATATTGACATATGTAGATATATAAATAAATAAATAAATATATATATATATATATATATATATATATATATATATATATATATATATATATACATATATAATTATATATGAACATATACACATGCAAATACCTACATCTATAGATATATATGCCTACATCCAAATGTGTATATATATATATATATATATATATATATATATATATATATATATATATATATATATATATATATATATATATATATATATATATATATATATATACATATATATATATATATATCGATATAGGTATGTACGGACATGCGTCTGTAGATAAAGTGGGAACATAGCAGAAGCATATATGTCCACATGCACCATTAATGGGGTTGACAGTCATGAACAACATACGTCATGCACGGATAGGTACTCCCCCCTACAACCAAACACGTCTGCCCTGCAATACACTACTAATTGTTACAGATCCATAACCAGGAACTTACACGACAAGGGCACAAGATGTCATACTCCATCCTACCTGTACGATGTCAGACTGATATCAGTAACATATCATGCAGTTCAGTCAGTCTCACAATGACTCACATTTTACAGTCATATGTTACCTTTGTTAGCCAGAGTCCCGTACTGTTGGCCTGTACTTCAGAGATGTAGATGCCACACAACAGTGGTCCCAGGACTGAACCCTGAGGTACTCCACTTGTCACCTGTCAGGAGCTGGATTTGGAGTAAGTTACATCTACTGTTTGGGTTCTGTTAGTAAGCCATGTGGCAAACCATTGAGTGGCATAGGGATGTATGGCCGGATTAGTATGTTAATCTATGTTTCCATACTGAGGGATGGTGTTGAAGTGCTTGGCGAGGTCCACATAAGCTTTGTGGACAGCCTTACCCTCTTCAACAGCTATGCAGACTGAGTCAAAGCAGTCAGTCAGGTTCAGGAGAGAAGACTGGCCCTCCATGAGCACAATCTGTGTGGGGTCCAGTGTGTGCGGGTTGCCAATGTCTGCGTTCAAAGATTCCATGATAATGCATTCCATGGCCATGCAGATCAGGCTTGTCAGACTGATGTGACGGTAGTTTCCAGGATCCAAGGTCGGTCCCCCCTTGTGTAGTGGGATAACTGCAGCTATGAGTCAATCAGTGAGCACCAGGCCTGATGTGAGGCTATGATTACACATGACAGTTAGGTCAGTTTCTATTTCAATTTGTAGTTCATGTAGTACACAGCCCAGGATGTCATCTGGTCCCATGCATGCTGTATTCTTAGCTGTGGATAGTGTGGTTTCTACCTGTTTGTCATGATTACTGTGCATTGGAACTCATTTCGTATTGACATGGGCCCTTTTGGGGGTGAGAGGGGGTTGAATGTGGCACTAAATCAATCTGCCAGGATATTGGCAAATTCCATGGGAGCAGTCTATGTAATGCCATTCTGTTGTAGCCAAGAGCACTTCTGAGCATTGCCAGTTAGATTCTGGACATAACTATAGAATGCTATGTGGTTGTCTGTGGAATCTTTGGCAATTATAGTTACATAACCAGCTTTGGAGGATTCCATGAGGGATCTCAACTTCTTACTGGGGCTGGTAAGGGAGTTGTTTGCATCCTTGAAATATCCGTTTTCCTTCAACAGTGTCTACCTTCTGTTGTATACTCTATTCATGGCAGGAGACCTCCAGACTGGCCTGCCTATTTACGAGGAGAGGATCATGGCTCTATGTGGGATGTCAGGAATCATACACAAGTGGATGTGCTCATACAGTGCCTTAGTGCAGGATTCATCAGTTGAACTGTCAGCTCCTATCTCCATGGGTGTCACAAACATTGTCACCTCTGCCTTGAGTAGCATGATATTGGCTGTGGAGAGGTCTTTTACAGACAACTGTATATATATTCCTTTCACATGTTCGGTTTGTTTAACCTATGGTGGGATTACTTTGGTGAAACCTCAGTCTCATGTTTTGCTGTGATGGCTTAGTAGTTAGCTACTGTGACTGTAGTGTACAGGGTCCTGGGTTCATGACCTGCAAAGGCAGGTTATTTTTGTTCTGGCCAGAACAGCGGTTAATGCATACAGACTACTTAGGGCAATTTAGGTTAGTTACACTCAATACAATTCAAATGCCCTACTTTGGCAATCCTCCTGATTTCAATCACTGTGAAGTACACCTTTGGGGAAAGAGTACTTCAGCAATCTCTGTGGTGCATGCTATAACAGTGTAATGTTGTAGTATGATATAGAACTCTGGTAGGGGTTCTATTCTCACACATGGGAGTTGTGGATGGTTTTGTGCCTGTTCCTATGCCTGTGTAGGGAGCATTGCATGTTTGGCTTGTCACACTCACTACAACTCATTCACCCTACTTTGGCACTCCTGCTGATGTCACTCACTGTGATATAAACCTTTGGGGAAAGAGTACTTCAGTAATCTCCATGGCGCATTCTCTAATTGTGTAGTGTTGTAGTGTAATAACCTAGTTAGGTAAAAGGTCTAATCTCAGATGAGACAGGTGTGTGTGTGTGTGTGTGTGTGTGTGTGTGTGTGTGTGTGTGTGTGTGTGTGTGTGTCTTAATATGTCAATGTTTGTCAGTCGTGTCCTAGATAGAGGTGGTTGTGCGTGTGTAACAACTGGACTCAATGTTGAGTGGGTTTTGCAAATCTTTTATATGGTGGACCAAGTATATATCACAATATCCACTGTGCAGGGATGACAGATGTGATATCAGTACATAGCAGTCAGGGGTTCGATACCCTGGACTGGTAGGTGTGTGACACAAACATGCATACCTTTTACTCTTCCAACCCACCCTTGCTTATCTTTGCCTCTGTCTGCCTCTCTCACACCCTCTCTGGTGGATGTAGAGACTTACACCTGCTTGGCATAGGTAGCGGCATGTGTATTGTCAGTGATGCTCATAACCAGCTGATGGCCTCTGCACATATTACAGCCCTCCTATACCTGATTGCATGTGGAACAGCTGTGGTAACATTCCCATAGCCAATTGCATGGGAACACGCCCCAATTTCTAGGAACATCATGTTGGTGATGGGTCATTTCATTCACTGTGAGCAGGAACTAGATCTGTTGTTTGGCAAACATCACAGATGGATTGGGGACTTAACTCTGACAACATACACTGTGGAAATAGGCTAATACACAGGAGGGGGTGTGCCTGTCTTGACTACAGACTGTAAGTGCTGCTATACTGCAGTTGGGGTAATATTGGTTTAACAGGGTGTGTGTGGATATGCCTGGCCTACATGTTTTAATACTTGTCATGTCAGTGGTTTGTTTATGAGGAATCCCCATCTGTAGGGTCATCTGCAGACTGGGCATTGTGCAGTGCCTTGTGTTCCTTATGTTACCCATAGAGCACCTATCTCTCAACTTCAGAAGGTAGTGTGAGGATTGCAGTCAGTAGATGGTGACATTCGGGAGAATTACTGACTTCATATCCCTCATAGGACATATGGAGCAACAAACCCTGTTACGACAGTAAATGTATGAGCGTAACACAGTGACATGTCAATATTGGCCTTGTGTTTGTGCCTCCAGCCACAACTCTGTCAACCTTTGTACATATGTCATGCAGTAGGGGGTGCATATGTTTTGTACACCATATTTATTGACAGCATATCTGATAAAAAGCCAGTGAGATATCAGACTGCTACACATGTTATGTATAGTAGGGGTTATATCTGAGGACATAGCCTGGGCATTCTATGGTTGTGTGTACAGTACTGAGGTATGTGTATGTCTGGTAATTGTCAACAGTGTGTGTATAGTGAATCTGTACCTTGGCCTGTGTAGAGACTGTGGTAGATGTCATTGTTCCTGGTCCTGTTCTAGCTATGTTACATGCTGCTCCACTGTATGTCACCCTATCAGCTTGCATGTTTGTAGGGGCAAACACACACATGTCTCATACCACAGACAGGCATCGGACCACATTGATATATTCCACATTCACACTACCAACATTCTACTCTATATAAGATTGATTATTATCTAGATACTTAGACTGGTATATACATATTGGGTAACCACATGAATCTTGGGGCTACAGCTAAAAAGGACGGACAATCTAGATTTACAAGACTGGTGATTATTTTATTATTTACTCCACTCAGATATAGCATTTATAGCTTCACACATATGTATATTGGATTAAGTGCTAAAATACTAGGGATAGGACCAACATATGTTTTGAATATCTACTGTTTGTTTTTATATGGTGGAATTATAAAAACTGGAGTATATATGATGTCAACTCATTATTGAAATTTTGAACAATTGCTTATAGACAATTTTATGACATTAATGTCACACCTACTGTCAAATATTTATGACAACTGACATAAATATTATAGTCATGTGTTTTTGATTTGGCCTGGCAATTTTCCGGTTCTGCCCTTAGCCAAATACCTATTACTTATTTCATTGGGTTTGTTAGACCCTGGCAGCCGAGGTATACCCTATCTTGATTTGTTTGTTTTGGAGTACTGTTACAGTATTGTTGGGCACAACTCTTTGGACAGTCTGATCAGTTCGCCTGAATTCAGCCCATTTGTCTTATTCTTTTTGGTTTCTGGATCATATTTATAACTATGGATTTGGATAACATCCTCCAAGGATTATGTGCTGATTGAGACCATATAGAGGTGTTTGGTGTAGACCACGTCTCAAGCACGTCTCAAGCAATAATCCTAATAATACAAATATTAATACATCCGATGGATATGATTTGGCTTTTCAGAATCTTAGCAAGGGATTAAAAAATCTTAGAGCCAATATTTGGCATCTGAGATTGTTTTGTGCATATATTCATAAGGACATGGCCCCTAGAGGTCTCAGGATAAGACTGCAGCCCATGGTTAGTAGATCTGAAGAGAGACTAAAAGCAGAATGGAATCAGGCATTGCAAGAGGGATCTATGATGATTGTTAAAATTTTGGCCTCCTATTATGAAAGAATTATTGATACTAATCTATTAGAAGTCAAAACCATCTGTGAGGAATGTAAAAAATATCAGTCACTCTCCACATATGAAAGTTTTGTGGTCAGGCTGTCCAAAGAATTGGCTTCTTATGAGAAACTAACCAAAGATAGAAAAATTAAAAAATTTAATAGGGATATCACGGACTATAAAAGGGGACGTCCATTTGACACCCATAGATCTGTCAGATTGATGGATATGAATCAAGGGTTGACAAGGGGCAGAACCAGAAAAAGACCCAGGTCCATCCTGAAACACAATGATAAATCTTTGGCCAGTACCTTGGGGGAGGAATCCTCCTACACTGATAGTAAGAGTGTCCAGTTCCAAGAGTCACCAATGCGAAAAAGGTCCAACTCCATACTCCCTTTAGAAGGGGAAAAAGGCGGCAGGGTGGCCGCAAACATAAATATGGGAAGCAGAACAGACTCGGTGGAGGGATTGATAGAAACCCTATTGAGACAATAGAACCCAAATACAAAAATGTGTTAAATTTGTCTGATGTTATTTTGACTGACGAACAAGAGGAGTTACTGAATAAAGGTTTGGGATTTGTGCCAAGTTTTTTTTGTGATGAATACAACATTGTATCTGATGTCATGGATTTTTGCCGTAACCTTAATCTTAAAATATTTCTTCAGATCAAACCTCACAAACATCTCAAAGATCTAATAATTTAAAATTTCATAAATCTCAATTTCAACCTCCAATGAACAAACATGTGTCCATTTTTCAGCAATCAGTTTTAAGGGATCTACATTTTCCACATTTTGAATCACGTATCATGGGTCAAAACATATTTAGAACCACAAAGAGAAATATTGGATTATTCACCTTGGGGCTCTTTTTCCCCCTGGCCTTAATGACCATTTATAATTTAGAATGATTGTTAATACCGGAATTAGCTTGAAGAGTTGGGATTATATTGATTTATGAATCATACATCCTAAGATATTAATAGCTCATGCCATGCATTTTCATAATATTATAGGCTATACGGTCTGGTTATATATTAGTTAAATTTATAATCTATAACATATCATTGCCAGTAGAGGTGTTTATTATTAAATGGGATCATATTCCAAAATATTGAAACAATTGTCTGTTCAACCAATGGAATAGTTCTTGTACATATATTATGTAACAGATATATGGTACATCATAGGACCCAGGGTTACATACAGCAGATATGTGATTTTTATAAATCATATCAGTTTATTCTCTGGATCTACTTTAAGCCATACATTCCTGTTTTTGTGAATTACTACTTAATAACCATATAATATACCTATTTCTATGGTACTGAGGGTTACATACAGCAGATATGTGATTTTTTATGAATCATACTAGTTTATTCTTTGGATCTACTTTAAGCCATGCATTCCTGTTTTTGTAAATTACTACTTAATAACCATATAATATACCTATTCCTATGGTACTGAGGACCTCATGATTTGTTATATATCCTCACTACAAAACAGTATTTACAGGTTCTTTACTTATTTCATTTTTTATTTCTTATTATATGTATACTATATATATATATATATATATATATATATATATATATATATATATACTCATACTTTTTGTTTGTTTTATGTTTCATGTATAAGTGACATTATAAGTATTTCATCTTGATGACGAGATTTTTTTTGTATATATATGTATTATATACTAATATAAACACCAGCCTTAGGGTTGGATCGTACCATTTTTCTATTGGTTGCTGGTATGTATAAATATTCATGAGTGTTGTATGGATGTGAAATGCTTTTTCATTGAGGAAGGCTGTAAAGCCAAAACTGGTTTGAATAAGATTATATATGTTTTGTGGTATTTCATGCCTCAAGTCTAGTTATTATATATTAAATTATTCATAGCTGCACATGCTGGCCTCTTGTGTTTTCTTCTGTATGGTTTGCCCGGGCATACCGTACTGGCGAGGCATGGGGTTTACACTGGTAGATTAGATAGTCCATATACTGTAATAATATGCTAGATTACCATATGTGACTGTGGCTGTGTTCACATTGGTTGTGGTTATGCACTGTCACACAGGTGTCTGTTACTCTGTGATGTGACATGCCTGTAGAGCTTGCTATCTACGCAGGTACATGTGTATTGCCACATGGGAGATGTAGCCCAGTGTTGAGTCAGTCTGCCTGTAGCTTGCACTGTGCTTGTTAAATGTCTAGCAGCTTACTGTACCTATCCAGTGAGATGTCATCTCCAAATACTTGCCAGATGTACTTCTACTGGGCCACCATGACAGTTATGTATGTCAGACAAAGCAATGGGATGCTGTTCAGATGTATGTCACTAACTAGTGGGTAGTATGTGGCCATGGCACCTCTGTACCAGCAGTTATTATGTGTCAGGGCAGACAGGGATGTATGAATGCATAACCTATGGGGGCAAATGTATACCAGTATTTACATGTTATACCCATCTACATGGCTGTTAACATCCACATTGACAGGCCTGGTCCACATGTCTTGCATGAAGGGGTTCTGTGTATACGCCTGGACTGACCAGCGTGTGTCAGACTGTCCGCATATATTGGCCATATCACAGCTGTATTCCACAGGGGAGTTACTGTGCTAGCAGTGGTACTGTGCTATGATGATCTTAGGATGTCTGTCAGTAGCCAATGGCGCACATGTTAACAGCAGATGTGGCCTCCCACACACACCATTTCTGTGAAGACGATCTTTATTACAGTAGCAATAGTCTACAAATATACCTGCAATACATACATGTCATCACCTTGAACTGAGAGGTTGGGACTTTTGGGGCTGAGGTAGGGCAGGACATATGGTAAATATATATGTATATATAATTATACAGATATCCATATAGACATGTACACATATACATATCTTGCCTACTGTATAACAAAAGTTTTACACATATGTGCCTGTGTTCCAGCCTCTGTCCTCCACCTACATACCTGGCTTTGCACCTGTGACATGTTGTTAGGTGTTGTTATGTAGTGGGCTGTGTGTATGTCATGCTGTCATTCCTGCCATCCCTCCACTGCTGTTTTGTCTCCCACACATACTGGGGGGTTGGGGCCATATATGTGTGGGTTTCAACTACACAATACATGTGTGCGCTATGCACTGCAGAGGCCAGTGTACGTAACCGTGGTATATGGCCCAGTAGTAGTGAGTGTGGGGGGTGCACCATGACTAACCTAGGCTGTTACAACATGTGTGGCTATCTGGGGTAAGCTGCCTTAAGGATCTGGATGTACATTACCATACAAGCCACCATGGGTAAATGCAGGACTACTGTCTCCTGCCATACGGAATGTTCTGTTTGTCAGTGTGATTGTGATGGTGTCAGTTATGCCTTGTTATGTAACAGATACATCCCATTGTGCCAACTGAGGTCTGTACGCCCTAAGGATTGGGTACAGAGTGTAGATAGAGGCTGTAGATGTATACATCTGCATTACATACTGTTGATTGTCTGGTATGCTGTGGGCCAGACTGTCATTACTATTGTACTACTTGAAGGCCACAACCTGGACAGCAACATATGTCAACCTTTCCAGAATACTGTCTCAGTGTAACTGTTTCACAGTTGCTTTACATTGTTCATATGGATGTCAGTGTCTAAAGAGCTATATGACATGGCATATACAACTGTCATAGTACACAAATATAACTTTCACATTCATTTATGCGCACCTGTGTGTGGTGTTATACCTTTTGATATCGCTGTGGGTATGTATTGCAGGCTATGAATGTCATTCATATGGGTGACTCATACAGTCTCCAGTTGGTAAGGTGGTGACTGTAGGAATACTGGCTGCTGTATGTACTACATATGTATCTTACTGTACATATCTCTGTGTACATGTAGTTACATATATATATATATATATATATATATATATATATATATATATATATATAAATATATATATACATATATATACATATGTATATATATATATATATATACCTGTATCTACATATATGTGTCTGTGTATATGTATCCTAGGGATGGCCATGTCATGTGTGGTGCTGGTTATGGGATCTGCAACACTTGGTACTGTATTAAATAGGGGATGTGCTTGGCTGGGGGAATATATCTATGCGTACCAGACATATAATGTGTGGTTCCTCTCAACCCCATTAACGTTGCATGAGGACATATATGTTTTTGTTATATCCCCATTATCTCCAGATGTCTGTTTGTATACACCTATATATGTATATGTATATGTATATATCTGCTGACATATATATGACCTGCTGTATATATTTACACATGAAGATGTAGAGATATATATCCATAGACGTAAGTATTTGCATGTATATATGTTCATATATATTTATATATGTATATATTCCTATATATATATATATATATATATATATATATATATATATATGTATATATCTACATATATCAATATGTTGTACCTGTATAGACATTAATATATTTACTAACACACATACATCTATATTTTGGAATACAATCGCTGTACTGTTGAATGACTGGGCTGGATGATATGTTTATGAAAAAATCAGGGTTATGTAAATCTGCCGTGTGGTAGTGGTAAATCACTCTGTGTATGGTGTGCAGGGTCATGGGTACGAGCCTTCCAGTGGCAGTTTATTTTGTTGCTGGCCAGAACATGGCCTGTTGCATACAGAGTGATTAAAGCACTTTAAAGCAGTGGTAAGTGGGTTTGTGCGGGTTTGCGTGGAGGTAAGCACTGCTAAATCCTGGTTACAATTTCTTATACTCAGCTTCTAAATTGCTTAACCCATGTAGGCATAGCTTACCCCTGCTCAAATCCGCACAAACCAGTTTACTGCTGCTTAAAAGTGCTTACTGCCGCTTACCCCTGCTCTAATTTCTTTAAAAGAAAACAAAAAGGGGTTGATAGGAAAGTGGTGAAAAACGGTGCACAAAGAGGGAAAGACAGTAGGGAAAAAAGCTAGGCATGAGCAGGAAGGGTATAGGAAAGGTCCATAACTGCCCACTTCTTCTACAGCAACAGCTGTGCATATGCACTAAATTTACAGGTACATTTGAACCCTCAAACCTCTGGGGGAGGGGTGAGGATAACATATATTCATTGTGATGCCAATTAGACCTGATTACACATGTCCAGTGGACAGGTGTGCAAAATGGACAGCTATGCATGGAGCGAGATTTTTTTGTGGGAACAGATTGCCCTTTTTTTTAGGTGAGAGTGGGATGTTGGGGAGGGGTAGTAGGTATATTTTGGAGGGAGGTTGGGTAGGTTAACAGACAAGACACACAAGACCCATACAGGACCGGTATATGACACATGTGGGGGGGGTAAACACCTTGGATGGGGAGGGGTGCTTGGAAGTTGCAAGCCCATGAGCCCCCAACTGGAAACAATGGGACTGAGGTCCCCACCCATGGGTTGTCACCACTCCACCTTCACGGCCCCAAAGATGGCTATGCTGGGGGCTGTGTAGGAGTGGTCAGCTCCCCCTCTAATAGCGCCACTCAGCCCTCAAGCTGGCGTAGCCTCTCTCGATACTCCAGATTGAGCTCCCTATGTACCACGGCCTGTACCTGTTGATGGGTGACAGGTACCCCTCTGCACCTGCTCTGAGGGGGGGCTAGCCCCATCCCCTGCAGCAGTTCCTCCCAAAGGTGGTGCAAGGCCCACAAAGGAGGAGGTCCCAGGCTGGGCCTCAGATGTGCTGGTGCCCGGTGCCATGGCCAGCTGAAGCGGGACAGGAGGGTCCGTTGGGACCGGTCTTCCCATATGAGCTGTGTTGTCACAGGTTTATGACAGATATGGGTTAGTAACAGTCAACAGCATTCAGAATTAATTATAACAGCATGCATAGGTATTCCTATTAACCCGACACACCAGATTTAACACAGTTGCAGAGCAAGCAGAACACATGCATATATGGAACAACAGTGGCCATGCAAGTTTCATTGATGGCAACAGGCCACCAGTATGGGTGTATTTTAACATGGCACATGCATAGAAACAAATGTGAATATTTATAAACCATTAGGACATATGTCCCAACAAAAGTTTGGAGTGTACACATACCAGTTGAGGAGTGTCATTGGGTTATTATACATATGGTAGGGGTGAGAGAGAGGGTTCAATTGACAACTAATATATCCTTGTAGTTTTCACAACATTCTTAGTCACTGCAGTGATCTTTCCCTTACATGTATTATTACACTGCACAATGGCCTTATATTGTACACTGGTATGTTTATAGATTATTATATATGTGACCTGTGTCTTACATACAGGCATGACAGGCTGCAGGTGTCAATGCAACATATGTTGAGAATTGCTGTCATACACTTTGGGTGAGGTGCTAGAATAACAGGTTTGTTTTCATATACATTCTCTGACTATGTACACGTTTGACTATCAGTTATATGTCATTGACAACTGCCTACATTTTTTGGATCATCACACTGAATTTTCATGGGAACAGGGTACCAAGCTGATGATATGGACCATTTATCTGGACATGCTGGACAGACTGGAACAGTTGTGAAGTATAAATATGCATACAACTTACAATTTGAACATTCAAGCAAATTTTGTACAGTTGGGTGTAATTATGCATACAGCTTTCTATCTGAACATTGTATCACAATCTGTACAATTGTGGGGTATGATTATGCATACAACTTAGTAGCACTCCCAGGATTCAAACCCCTGCTGTGTTTGACAAAAATTTATAGCTAACATCACAGTACACTGTACTATCAGGGAACTGATGTCAAGCTTTTGACTGTTTTGTAAGTCTCCCTAACTTGTACGATACGACTGACCTCTTGGCAGTTCCAACATTGTTATGCAGGACTTCATACCTATTTTATCTTCATACCACGGTGTGGGTGACACTGCTTAAGATACAACAGTACTATTTATAGTATGAAACAGATCACCAACATATGAGAGAAGAGTAAAGAGAAGCACTCCAGGGATTATACCTTTATTCACAGATGTTAGAAAAATATGCATTTGAATATATGTGAAATGCTAATTTAAAAGCAAAGTAGTATGTAATGCATTTTATTCTATTAATGATATAACAAAAAGGATGAATTCATGTGTAATTGCAAGTAGTTTTGAAACTGCAGTGTGGCTTGTAGCAAGCTGACCTCTGACCCTGGCAGTTGCTAGCTCAGCAAGTCTTAATGTTTATGCTTTTCACAGGTGATTATCTGCTGGGTCAGGAAATTAAATATGTGAAATAATGAAATCTTCTGCTCTTTCCTGCTGGGATGATTTGGCCTTGTTTATGTGTTACTAAGATAACATGCAGCTGTTGGGAAAGTGTTACAGGGAACAAAGAAGTGTATTAAAAGACTGAATCTGCTATTGTATTTGAACTAATGTGAAACCTTGAAGAAGTAACTTTACAGAAAGACATTGGGCAGGATTCACAAAGTCTCCGTGTAAGAGTTACAAGGCTTACACGGAGGCTGCAGTTAAACGGTGTGACGTCAACATGTCATGCATATGCATAAGGGCATGCTGAATCACACCTAAGGCTTACACGGTCCGTGGAAGACAATAGGGGCGTGTCCGTAGGCTGAGCCCTGCAAGTGGATACGCCCCCAGAACAGTAAAAGTGTCTAAAGTAAACCCCCATGACAGAGTACATGGAAATGTGAATAAACACAACACAACACATGCCCCCACAGACTATGAACATAAAATTATATAAATGAACATGTTATATTTTTATTTAATTGTAAAGATGTTTGCCCGTGAGTGCGCTCGTTTGTGCGGGCGTGCCCGTTGCTCAGCCAAAGTTAGCAGTAAGTAGAAAAGCATATAAGAACTAACTGTGCAAAGTAAGCCAAAAAGCAATAGCGTAGCAGTAGAGCCATTGGCTGAAAAGCAGGCAGTCATGGTTCAAGCCCCCACAACATCAATTTTTATTTTTAGTGAAATAAGCACGAAACAAGTCCCTGACATATATGTACACATATAAAATTATATTTTATGTAAAATGTAATGAAATGGGCCATTTATTTTGAAGAAATGTGAGATAACAAAATAATAAAAGATGCCAGATGTGCCTATAGCTGAGCTACAGTTTAACAAGTTGAGTGCATCTGCCCGTAGGTGAGCCATGTTTTAACAAATGTAAAATGAGTGCCCGAAGGTGAGCAGTGGTTTAACAGGTGCAAAATGAGTGCCGGTAGGTGAGCAGTGGTTCAACAGGTGCAAAATGAGTGCCTGTAGGTGAGCAGTGGTTTAACACGCTGAAACTGTGTGCCCCTAGCTGAGCTGAGCGTAATATGTGTGCTGACAGCCAAATAAAGCGTAAACCAGCGTAACGCGTTTGCGCGGAGCTGCGCACCGCACCAACAAGCTAACTGATGGGCAACGTTGAGCAAGCTGTAACAAAACTGCCTTTACACAGACACACCTCCTAGCCTGTCTAGACAGTCATAAAATATAAAAAGCAGTGGCCAGGTTCGAACCCAGGATACCATGCATCATAGTCAAGGTACTGAACCACTAAGCCATGACAGCTGTACTTAGAAATGCAGTAATAGCAAATATATAGGAATGAATAGAAAGAGGAGCATGACAAAGCAGGTTTTGTGAAGCTGATACAATTCCAAAATGGCCAATCACAGATAAGTGCGGGAAAAACGACATATATAAGCCCCATAGGTGGGAATACACAGCATAACCAATTGTAGAACTAACTTGCAGCCAGAATGTCAGGAGTAGGTGAGGGTAGTTGCTTTCAAGCACAGAGGTGGGGCGTTGAGGAGTCCAAATATATGGTTTGGCTCCTTGTCCACAATCATGAGGCCCAACTCATGCAGGGCCAGGTCCTGTGGGGAGCATATAGGGCTGAGGCGTGGGACCGGTTGGCTCATGATCTTACCAGTGCCACAGGGATTCCAAGGACTGGTGAGCAGGTCCGACACCACCATGCGGACCTGAAGAGACGCAAGCAGGACCAACTGAACCTTTGGATCCAGGAGGCCTGGCAAATGCCCAATGCCCCACTACTGAGTAAGTTACATCTAATTATGTATGTAAGAAAGTAACCTAGCTGATATTATGGAGATGTGTATTCCAATATTACTTTATTTATATTACAGCTGCAGGTGTCCGTTCTGCGAACCGCAGAGCCTATGGCGATAGGCTGGTGCGGTTGCGCCACCAGGCAGGTCAGTAATCCTCTCCCTGTAACTGTAAATAAATATAAAAGTATGACAGTTAGCAAAAGAGGGCAGTGTAGTCACTAAGTAATAAAATGTGCAAGTAACAGTGTAAGAGTGTTTGCAAGTATTGCTTGATTACAAAAGTGTGTTGCAGTCTGTAATCCAAACAGAAAAATGAAAATGTCTGAAATAAAGTCTGAAATAAAGATGCCCCACATGTAATATAATAGTACACAACCTGCAGCAGGCTGAAAAGTACAGCTGCAGAAGATGAGCAAAACACATGTGCGAAATATATCCCTGTTGAAATACTGAAACATGACAGAAGTGAGACAGTTGGAAAGGATTGTAATAACTACAGATAAAACATGTCAATAAAGCCTAGAAGTAAGTACCAACCTAAATTGTAAAAATAAAACAAGTGAAAGAGTGTGAGAAAGAGTTATGAATCCACCAATAAAGTAGTAATAACTCCTGAATAAAGTATACTGCAGTCAGTACAAAATGAAATGAATGTGACAAGCAGAACCAAACTGCAAAATGTGTTCAAAATGTTCCTGCAGCTGGAATGTGTATCCCAAAATCTGGATATGTTGCTCTCAGTCTGCAATATGCAGATAGTATGACTGTCTGAAATACCAAAAATCCACAGTTGTCTATAGCTATATAAAGCAAATGTAGCAGGATGATGTAGCTGAACAGACCCAGATATGAACGTGTATGAATAAAAATGAAAATGTATATTGATGTAGCAGTAACATTCCTATCACCAACTTGAAGTAGTTATCACATAGGAAACTGTAGGCAGAACGGTAGTGTGTATATATCTGCAGCTATTAGAAATGTACAGCATATGTATTGGTATTTGAAGGTGTTAATTATATTTTCTTCACCCTACCCTATAACCACATATAATCCATTCCACGTGAAATTGGTATGTGCAATCACAATTAACACCCCTGGACATTTGTCCTGTTGGGTCATACATATTTGCATGTACATTGATGCATCTGCCCTGTACATACATCCAAACCTGATGGCCTGTTGCCATCAATCAACCCTGCATGTTGTTGGACTGTGTATTGCTGTTCAAATTATGCATGTGTTATGCTCGCTGTTCAATGGTGTGAATATCTGGGTGTTTGGTTAATGGGAATACTAATGCATGCTGTTACAACTAATTGCAAATGGTAATGTATATTACTAACCCAAACTGTCATGACATAATGCAAAACATAGGACGACAGGGAAGGCGGGTTCCAGCGGACCCACCTCTCCCACCTCAGCTGGCGAGTGCACCTGACAGTAGTGCCCAGTCTGGATCCTCCTCTGGTGTCCCTGTGCCACCTGCAGGTGGAAGCACTGCAGGGGATGGGGCTCGTCCCCCCTCTGCAAGTGTGGCCGGAGGAGACCCACCACTCACCCTCCGTAGCATCTGGACTGTGGTGCATAGGGAGATCCAGGAAGCTGTTCTTGGGCCCCTACGCCAGCTTGAGACACAGGTGGCACAACTAACGGGCATGCCTGCTGCCCAGCCTACACAGCCGCCAGCACAGCCCCATTCTGGGCAGTGAAGGCACAGTGGCAACTGCCCATGGGTGGGGATATCAGTTCCACTGTTGCCATCTGTGGGCTCATGGGCTCTGGATATCCAAACATCTGTTCCCGTCAATTGTGTAACCCCCCCACACATGTCATACACCGCCCCTGTATGCGTCTTGTTTGTCTTGTCTGTTGACCTACCCAACCTATCTCCCCAGCTATACTGACTTCCTTTACCTGACATACCACTCTCACCTGAAAAAAAAAAAAGGGCACTCTCTACCCACAAAAAAATTACGCCCCATACATAGCTGCCCATTTTGCACACATGTCTGCTGGACATGGAAACTGTCAATTACAATTGGCTGTACAACAAGTATTATTTTTGTCCTTACTCCTCTCTCAGGGGTGGAAGGTTTCAAATGTCACACCAAATTACAAACATATGCACAGCTGTTGCTGATGAAGAAATGGGCAGCTATGGGCCTTACCTACATCCCTCCTGCAAAACCCAAGCTTGTTTCCCTACTGTCTTACCCTCTTTGTGACCCCTTTTTCACCACTTTCCTGTCTCCCTATTTTCATTTCTTTCAAAGAAAATAGCACAGGTGTGCGCAAGAGTAAGCACTTTTAAACGGTTGTAAGCGGGTGTGCACGGAGCTGAACGCCAGTGCGCATGCGGGAGCTCTGTGCAAACCAGCGCTAACCCGGTTACAACTGCTTAAAAGTGCCTTAATCACTCTGAATGACAGGTCCTGTAGTCTGCTCAAAAGCAAAATAAAATCCCACTGTCAGTCCCGAACCCAGGACCTTGGAAATAACAGACTGTATGACTTACCACTAAGCCATGACTGTTATACAGTAACATTGTGCTACAATAAATATATCATGTAATAGTAGGAATGAATGTAAAGGGAATATAGGATGTGTAGTACACAAAGCATGTCATGTATATTTACTGTCAAATCTAGTGGATTTCTATAATAGTAGTGTGTGAATAGAAACAGCCATGCTAGTTGGTAGCTAGTAGGTAATAATGTCACTGTAGCACCTTGCAAGCCACACACATACTCACAGCAGGATAATCACTGCCCATACCCCACAACCTGTTACAGGAACACATCCGGACCAAATAATAAAATATGTGGAGCAAAGGGCCAAAACCAGGGACACATTCCAAATAATGTTACAACAAACTTAAACAGTTCAGAGAGTAACAGGTTCTGCGTTTTGTTGGATGTTTGGAAGGGTATGAAGTCTGAAACTTAAATGTTTGTCACTATATTCTGACTTGAGCCCAGAGTGATTTGCCAGAAAGAGCTGTGCATGAGATATTGACCAAAATATGAGGCAGAAATGTGGACAACCTGCAAATGTCTGTACACTTGAGAGGTCTGACACTGCCACATTTGAATAGTTAAGAGCCTAGACATAGCAACAGTGACTGAGTTACAGGGGTGCCCCACAGACTCCATGTGAAATGTACAAACAGTAGGCAGAAAGGTGTTACAACACATGCAATGGTAACTATGAAGTCCTGAAAGTATGCACCATTTGCACGGCAGAAATAGTGTAGTAATACACATGCTCATGCTATCCCACAGTCACAACTGCAGAATACCAGACAATTTAATGGGTGTACCCCACTGATATGTACCATTCCATGAGGCAGATAACATATGCACCTGAGAGTCTCTGGGGCCAGCTCAGCAGCATACTCAAATACCCTAATAGATGTCAAGGCCCACACCATGGCCAGACCACACTGCATGCTGTAACACCCTAGCAGATATAGCAAGCATTCCAAGGTGTGAATGTACATGGAAAATAGGAAAGCCACAGCAGCACACTACAGTCAAGACACCTAGCAGGCATACAAGTAGTGACTGTAAAGGGCAAATATTGAAGCCATAGCAAATAAGTGCAAGAGCCACTGCTATACACCAGTTACACCACATGTCCCACAGGAAAGCACACACACCCACATTAACAGTAGTAGTAGTCTTAGGTGTCAGTGTACATACACACTTAGTACAGGAAACTGGAGAAATGAATGGAGAAATGTTAATCTACAACACAGCCAGAAATATGAGAGATATACTAACCTTTACACTCACAGAACAGTGTCCACAGCATACCAGCATGGTCCCTGCCCTTAATATCTGAAAGGGCTACGCCTATCTCACATACCTTTTTATAGCACTGTTCTGAAATCACAGTGAGAACTGCAATCAGTACACAACTGGCTGCATGCAATTAGCAAATGCTGGCTAACAATTGGTGCAGAGGCCATCACATGGACATATGCAGATACCTAAAAAAGCATGCTGTACTCCCAGTCCACACATGCAATACTTTCATTGCACCCTGTGGAGGTAGTGAGAGACAGAGAGAGAGAGAGAGAGACAGAGAAAAACAAAAATGAAACATACACAAACAAAACTGGTCAGCAATAGCCACCTGAAAGCTGAAAACTGGCAAGTGGAGCAGCAGGACACAAAACCAGACGGCAACACAAGCAGCTGTGACAAACACAGGTAATGTAAAGTAATACTATAAAAGTCTACATACTGTGAACCCTTCATATGTGTCATTGGTCTGTATCCATATGTATATGAAGATATGCAAAGGGCAGGGGACATACAGCAACTATCAGTGAAGGCTGTACATACATTTGTATGTGAGAGCATCTATGTGCACATATCAATGTAGGTTGAATGTAGGTTGTAGTGCAATGTACAAAGTAGGTTTCACAGTTATGTATGTTTAGCAGTATGTTAGTGTGTGTATACAGTATGGTAAACAAACATGTTGATATACCTATCTATCATATGGATACGTATGTATGTCAATATATGTATGTATGTATATATATATATATATATATATATATATATATATATATAATATGCATATATGTATACATACATAGAGAGAGATGTAGGAATACATAGACAGATGTAGATAGTTAGAATATGTACAAACATATATATGTAATACACACATACAGATATAGATATATGTAGATACATATACATAGACAGACAGATCTGACTATCTACAGGTATGACTGTATATGACGATCTCACACTCCCCTGTCCCACCCCTTTGGCACTCTCACCCCCTCTCTGTCACACCCCCCTCCCTACATATCTATAGCAATATATGTACATCAATATATATATATGTGTATATGTATACAGACATATATATATATATATATATATATATATATATATATATATATATATATATATATATATATATATATATATATATATATATATATATATATATATATATCTATAGAGAGAGAGAGAGAGAGATGAATATATATTCTGAGTGAGGCACATGTGTACAGATGTATTGCAACAGGTGCCTGGTGACAAAGGCATGGAGTGAACACCAGTGTCAAAACTGGAGTACCATACCCATTTCAAATCACCTACACCAGTAACCACCAGATATGTGATTGGCTGCCCACCACTGCATGTGTCAGGGGTGAACAGGGTCATAAATGTGTACAATAGTCCCCCCAGTGATATTCACAGTGGCACACTATTCCTGGAATACCTGCACATGGTATGTGTCAGCAGACATGGTGTGTCAGCTACGGACATGTAGGTCAGTGTACCCCTCCACACCACATAATGGCTGCCATGGTATGTACCTCACATGACAGCTACAGATATGGAGAAGGGCACAGTGACATGTACAACACTGTGACAATGCACTCAAACACATTACCAATGCACAGTGACTGACAACACCACAGAGTACACACATACTACCCACATAGAGGTTACCACTCCTGGATTTACATACTTAAGTCGCACCCATGACAGATGTCCAACAACCATAGTAACACCTCACACCATCCACAACCTAAATGACTGCTGTGTGTCGTCCGTGCCACTGCAATAGAGAGCACATGGTGGAGGTACAGGTTCCTACCCACAGATAAGACATACCCTGCAATAAACCATACAGTGTTAAGAAGCAAGACTCCCCATGAGTACATGTCACACATACCCCTGCTGAATGTTAGTCAGATAGGTAATATGTCATATGAGTCACCCTGTGTAACTGTTTGACAGCAGCAGGTACCATCTTACCACATGTGTCACAATGGTCAGGGTAGCAGAAGAGTATGCTGCTGTAGTCCCAGGGGCAATAGCATATTGTATAGTATTGTATTGTAATGTATTGTATTGTATTGTATTGTATTGGTATGTAGAGGTGCCTCCTTTGTGGAGTGGAACCACTGCTGCTGTGCGCCAGTGTACAGGTACATATCCTGTAGTCAGGCTAGTGTTACATAGCACTTCTATATGTGTGTTTAGCTCCTCTTGGAGTTCATGTAGCATGCAACTGGGGATACCATCAGGTCCCATTCATGTTGTGTATTCTGCTTTCCTGAGGGCGGCTCTCACCTGGACATCTGTGATGATAGGGAGGTTATAGTCAGCTGGGATAACTGTGTCTTATTTTGGGGGAGAGGGAGGGGGGAACCTGCACTGAACCTGTCTGCCACAATGTTGCCAGTATCTGTGGGTTCAGTGAATTATTTGTTGTTGTGTACTAACTATGAGCATAGTGGAGGGTTTCTGACCAGGTTGCTAACATAACTGAAGAAGGCCTTGTGGTTATCTGTAGTGTCCCTGTCGATTTCCCTCTCAAAGTTGCCCATGGATGTTTGTATGAGAGAAAATAGCTCCTTACTAGTGCTGATCAGACATGCCTTCCCTTTATGGAATAATGTTCTGTCTTGCAGTAGCTTCCATCTTTTGTAATACAATCTGTCTATGGCTGGGGTCCACCAGACAGGATCCTATCCCTTTGTGGAGAGTGTTGTGGTCTTATATGGGATTGCATGATCCATGCATTCTCGGAGATGTCCGTAGAAATCATTTGTGAAGGGGTCAGCATTGTGGGTTGTGTCTTCCACTGGCCCAGTGGGCTGAAAGGATACCATGTCACTGTTACAAAGTGTAAAGTTTGCATTTGCAATGTTATTCACTATAATTGTTTGTGCTGGTGGTGGAGGTGGGATATGTATATCCAGGGCAATTAGTTTGTGGTCAGCTCACAGTAGTTGATGATGTACCCCATACAGTACCTAGATACAAACCCCCAGAGTGAGGAGGTGCTCTGGACCTGAGTCAGTGTTCTGACTGCTGGGGTTTGGTAGTATGTTGTATGGAGTGTACCAGGTACTTTGCACAGTTGCTGGCTGAGCACTGATACCTGGCCATTTACATGTGTATCCACCAATAGACAGACAGATGCTATATATGTGAGGCATGTTGTATCACAACAGTCGAGTAGCATGTGTAGTATGTGTGCCAAATTCTGCTGACATATATTGCTGATATCATGTTATTTCCTTTTTCAGGAACATGGCTCACCTGCGAAATCCAGCTTACTCTGCAGCTGAGGATGAGGAGATACACCAAAGCCTGGTGCGGGATTATGCAATACTCTTTTCCCGCACCAGCCAGAATCAGCAGGAGAGGGCTACACTGTGGCAAGACCTGGTTCGCCGGGTAAATGACATAGGCACGCATAATAGGACATATGAGCAGGTACGACATCACTGCAGTGATTTAATCAGAAATGTCTGTCAGCGTGCGTCAGATATCCACAGGCAACAGGTCGCCACAGGTGGGGTGGCTACACATTCCCCACTCACCAGAATGGAGGGACTACTCATTAGTGTAGTGGCTCCAGCCCGCCAACAACAACAACAGCAGCAGACATGCATTATGATGGAGGCTGGAGCCACGCAACAGCAAGACTATGAGCATGCAGGTAATATGCCATATGTATAGTTGACTGTTGTGTATACTGGTAGTTAATGCATGTGTGAGGTGTGTCCTTGGTTTGTAGCTGTCATCATAGTATTTAATGTGCAAGTGTGATATCCTCAATATCAGCAGCTGACCTGTGAAAGGCGACTGTTGTACTACTGACCTGTATCATACTCAGTAACAATGGCACAGTTGTGCCCACTGACATTAGTTTCCTCACTTCTGCAGGTCCCTCCGATGTAACAGCAATGCAGCCTATCCATGCTGGTGAGTGTGTATTAACAATACCTTTAATAGTCTTGATAGTAATAGTAATATTAGGCTCACTGAGTAGTGCTCTGTGTATGCATGCAGGTGTGTCTGTGTCTCTGTGGTGATATCTCGCATACTGAGTAGTGTACAACTGTGTGCAACTGTGTGCATGTGTGCATGTGTGCACCTGTGCACGTGTGCACATGTGCATGTGTGCATGTGTGCATGTGTGCATGTGTGCATGTGTGCATGTGTGCACCTGTGAACGTGTGCATGTGTGCATGTGAGGACCTGTGCATGTGTGGATGTGTGCATCACTGGTAATATTGTGTAGACATTGTAAACTGTGTTTCCTGTTTCCCTCCCACAGGTTCTGGTGCTGCTCTGGTGTCATGCAGCAGGGAACCCGAATCAGGTGCCATGAGTACTGATAATGATGACATCTGTGTAATGGCACAGGAAGGTATGCCAGGGTCCGTCATTGGTCAGCCAATTGACAGTACACAGCTGTCAACCCCATCAATGTGCACAGTTATCCTGCCAATACACCCTTTGTCACCAATGTCCCTAGGTGATGGACAGCATACAGTGGGCATTGACCAGGGTAATGTGGTATCTGTGGCACATGCGTCCCCACACAGCAGCCATGGGCATGGCCCTGAAATGGTACCACACAGACAGATGTTCAGGGGTTCTCGTGGGAGCATCCGTGGGCGTACTGCCCCTGTCATACATGCCCACAGAGGTCTTACAACCTCAGCTATGTTTCGGGCTGTCATGCAGGCACAGTCATGTATGGAACGATACACCAGACAGGGTCTGAGGGAGCTGACAGCACGTCGCACAGCCATGACTGACAGTATGCGTGACATTGCGGCTGCCATCCATAATTTCACCGATGTCATAGACAGACGTTGTGGGGACATATTAGACCGGTTCCACAACTACATGTCCATGAGCCAGGGCGATGGTGGATGGTTGAGGCGTCGATGTGGGCATATGCCAGCAACAGCAGCAGCTGGCAGTCATCGTGGATGACAACAGGGCCACGGCCGCCCCCATAGTGCCAGCAGCAGCCCCAGCAATGCTGGGTCTGTGCTGTCATCAGACTGCCCCAGGAGACCACGTGCATGTGGCTCTGGCCAGGCCCGACAGGGATCTGTGTCCAGTCAATGAATACCTGCTTCTGATGACAGTACCCAGTCTGAGTTGGAAACGGATACGGTCTGTAGCACCCCTGCAAGGCACAGGTACCGTGTCCGTGGCCAGAGACACTGATCTGTATGACCTGGCAGGTACAGTCTGTGGCTGTCCACAAACACCAGTATATGGCAGCCATGAGGTGGAACTGTGTGCATCCATACACACATGTGAATTGACAACACCTAGGGCTACTGCATACACGCACACACTGCATCAACATTGCCCCACCTTGTACTGCTATCCCTCACCAACAAACATACACATATATGTCAGTTGGTGGTATCGTTGGCTGACTCAGGCATATCAAGTTCACACCCTGTGCATATGATGAAACTGTGCCACCTCCTGCAATCTGTAACATCAGTGCAGGTACAGGTTAACATGTTGCTGATGCACAGGGTGACTACATAGACGTGTAGTAATAGTATCATGTTGTTAATAGTACTGTGTACTGATATAATTGTGGGTATATCACAGCATGCCTGATGCAGTAAGGGTATGATTGTCATGTACTGTTGTCTACACCCATGGTAAGTACCATAGTGTATCATCTGAACATGTTGGCCATACTGGTGGTAAGGATGTCAACAGAAGGCTACATACATAGGTATCACAGGGGATAAGGTAATGAAAGTATTAATACGCAATGATGGACATGCAAACTGCAAGTGGCATGTTGCCCACACTGGACTCTGCAATGCGGATGTTTGAGGATGTTGATATGTGTGCAGTACTACACGACTGGTACAGGACACACAGGAGCACCCTAGCACTGCAAGCTCACATCTCATACCATGCTAGACAGCCCCAACACACAAAACTAACTGTCACAGGAGGGAGAGTCCCCATACATGTCAGGGATACTGTGGTGGCAGGCCAGGTAGCATACATCCTACTAAGTATGGAACCACTGAGTGAAGGCTCAGTGTCTGTTATTTGACATGTGTATTACTGCAGGTATGAGCACATGGGTTTCCATCCAGTTATTGTACATCCTGACGGTACATTGTCTGTGCACATGTGTGTGCTGAGACTGGACCCTAGCCATCTGACCTGTGTATTTCCATGTACATGTGCATAGTGCCTGCATATTTGCAGTGTTACCTACTGGAAGTGGTGCAGCTTGTTTGTTGTACAATGGACTACATGCAGCCCTGCTTACTGTAGCTTTGTTTGCATGCATGTTTGCTTGCAGTTATCCTGGAACACTGATCCCACCTGCAATGCAGAGTTACAGAGCTTCTGTGGACTCCCAGTGACATCTGCATAGCTTACTAAATGTATGTCCAAGTCTCACTTGACAGAATGTCACTGTTTGTCCTGTTCACATGTACCTTGCCTGTGACACATTGCACATGACTTACCTGGCATTTGTCCACGTGAGCAGTCATATATGCCACTGCTAACTAATCACAGGCACTACACCCTCACATACTCACCTTCTGTTGAACCACCTGCTTCACTAGGGACGGCTTGCACCTGTCACCCCTGGGCTTTCGGATATTGGCAAAGGCTCTTGCTACCCCCATAGTACCTTTGTTAGGCAAGGCTCAAAAGACAAACCCACCTCCATAGGTATCACACGGGCTATGAAACTAAGAGTAATGCTACTCAACGCCAGAAGTCTAAACCTCAAGATGCACCACTCAAAACTCTCTTTAGCATGGAGAACATCGATATCTGTGCAGTAACAGATACCTGGTTCAGGGCTACCGAGAGCACCACAGCACTACCAGGTTATACCTCATACCATGCTTTTCAGCCCCAAAACTTGGACAGAACCACAAAAGGAGGGGGAGTATCGATATTCATCAAAGATACCCACACCTCCAGGTTGGTGGCAAAGCACCAAGCATCACAGACTATCCATGTGCCACTAACAGTGGGTAAAACTGCCTGCCAGGTTATAGCCTGCTACAGACCACCCTCCCAAACCCAAGAACCGCACTCAGCCTTCCTGAGAACAGTGGAAAATATGAAGGTCTCTCCAAACACCATTATATTGGGTGACTTCAACTACCCAAACATAGACTGGGAGCATGACTCTAGCTCCAACACCCTAGCCCAAAGATTCCTAGAATTTATGAACTCAAATGCTATGGAACAACTTGTTACCACTCCCACAAGAGGGGAAAACATACTGGACCTGATCATCACCAACATGGGGATTCTATGCTCCAGACCAGAAGTATATCCCTCACTGGTAAGATCAGACCACAAACTAATCTCACTGGATATTCACATCCCAACCCCACCCCCTGCCCAGAAAAACACAGTGAACAACTTCTCTTAAGCAAATTCACACTCCTCAAAACCGAGGTGGAAACCTTCAAAGCCCCCGGGCCTGTGGAAAATACGGCCCAGACCGCAGATACCTCTATAAACACATTCTATGGACACCTTCAGGAATGCATGGATCATGCGATCACAAATAAAACCAAGACCCAATCCTCCAAAGGCAGACGCCCTGTCTGGTGGACCCCAGCCATAAACAAACTATACAATAGAAGGAGGAAGCTACTAAATGATACAGCAAAATCGCAAAAAGGGAAGGCATCACTGATCAGTATTAGCAAAAACAACGGGCACTCATAAAATTGTCTAAGGCCAGCTTCGAGAGAAAATTGCACAGGACACTAAGGATAATCACAAGGCTATCTTTAGTCATGTTAGGAACATGGGTGCTAATTCCCAGATATGCTCAGAGGTAGTCCAAAATGTCAAAAGAAACACCGAACCCACAGACATGGCCAACATCCTAGCTGACAGGTTCAGCGCAAACTTCTTCCCCCCATCCACACCGAAAGGGCAAATATTTATCCCAGCACAGTGCTGCCCCCCCTGACATCTCAGATGCTCAGGTAAGAGCCACCCTCTCCAAAGCAGAAAACACAGCATCAATGGGACCAGACAGTGTCCCGGGCTGTGTCCTACATGAACTCCAAGAAGAGCTACACCCAAACATAAAACTACTGTTCAATCCCAGCCCTACTACAGGATATGTGGTCAAAGAGTGGCGTACAGCAACAGTGGTCCCTCTCCATAAAGGTGGTGCCTCAACGGATCCTGGACACTATCGCCCCATAAGCCTGACTAGCTTGGTCTGCAAAGCTATGGAAAGAATCATCATGGACCTCATAAATAAAGATATTGGGGACCTACAGACCCTGGATCATACCCAGTTTGGCTTTGTTAAGGGTAGATCCTGCCTCTTAAACCTGGTTGATTTCTTTGAAACAGTCACCAAGGCCATTGACGAGGGGAAGGTGGTCCACACAGCCTACCTGTACCTCACAAAAGCCTTCGATACAATA
The DNA here is from genome assembly GCF_019279795.1 of Protopterus annectens. Lineage (NCBI taxonomy): Eukaryota > Metazoa > Chordata > Ceratodontiformes > Protopteridae > Protopterus > Protopterus annectens. Next base: position 129,292,862 of record NC_056732.1, on the reverse strand, counting down.
CCCCACTCGGGCATTCTAGAGAAGCTCACCAGCTTAAATATAAACCCCTTTGTCACTAGATGGATTGCATACTGGCTCAAGGACAGAACCCACATGGTTAGAATTGCTGGAGCCATGTCAGACTCCAAACCAGTTACAAGTGGTGTCCCACAAGGCTCAGTCCTGGGACCTCTCTTGTTCAGTATATATTTCTCTGAGGTACAGGCCAACACAGAAGGACTGTGGCTGACCAAATTCGCAGATGACTGCAAACTGGCCACCATAATCGACTCTCCAGCTGACACAAGCATCCTCCAAAAGGGCCTCATAGAAACAGACAACTTGTGCCAGAGCCATGGCCTCAAGCTGAATGCCAGAAAGTGTATAGTCATCCCCTTTGGCAAAAACAAAGTGCCCACAAAGTACCACATAGGTGGTAATCCATTAAGTACAGAAGACGTAATTAGGGACCTGGGGACCCAAGTTGATAGCAATCTCTCATTTGACAACCACGTGGCCAAAGTGGTTAGAAAAACATTTTATATAGCCCACCTCATCATGAAGGGATTCACATCTAGATCAGGGGAGGACATCGTGCCTTTTTACTCATCCCTTATCAGGCCCATAATTGAGTACAATGCCCCTGTTGGGATGTACCTTACCAGACACCTGCAGCAACTGGAAAGACCCCAAAAGTACCTCACCAAGAGGATCAAAGGGCTCAAACAGATGCCATATGATGACCAGTTAAAGAAACTCCAGCTCTACTCAGTGGCATACCGCCTGTTCAGAGGCGATCTGTGCCTGATGTATAAAGCCATGTCCAACCCAGAATTAATGGGCATGCTGCACCTCAGAATATCCAAATCCCATCGAGCTACGTGCTTGAGAGACTTGAACCTCAGCACTGAAATAAATAGGACATGCTGGAGGGACAGATTCATAACCCAGAGGCTCCCTTCACTCTGGAATAAAATCCCAGTCCAGGTTAGGCAGAGTCCCTCGTTGACTCTCTTCAAGAGGAATCTTGATGAGTGGATGGGACATTGTAGGTTTACCCCGGGTATCACTTCTGTGTCACTGTTAGACAGAGGCACAGTATACTAACCTCGAAAAAGGGCATAGCAAGATAAATTTACAATGGGTGGCGAAAGCCAAACACATTCTGGCTAGGTTTATAAATGCCCTAGGGCAGATAGCCTAGTATGAACCTATGAACCTATGAACCTATGTACCTTGTTCCCCATTGGCCCTATGTGCTGTTAATCACCATGGCAATTAGAATACTATAGTAGCATGTGCAAAGGTCACCTGTCAGTCACCTCTATGGTACAGTTGTGGAATATGTGGGTCATGTGGCAATGTCACAGCTGCCACATGTACACAGTCAACCCTCTCCCCTACACATGGACGTACAACACATGTATGAGAGGCAACCATATATACAAACTGGGGACTAAGCACTCTGAACCCAGTACTGGCATAACCTGTCAGGTGGCATGAAATACTACAGTGACTACAATAACAGTCTGATGTAGACCTACACTGATAGCAATACAAACACGTGAACACACTGGGCCATTTGTGGAGCCTAAGAATAGCATCCTGCCTGAGCGGCAGACACCTCTGCAGCTGGCACACAGGCATATGTTATGCCAGAACACAGCACGCATAACACATAGCACACAAATCCTGTGTGCCAAACAGTCACAGCCTGTACAGCTAGACAACACACCTGCTACAGTTGTGTTAGGTACCTTTATTGTCCAGTACAGTGAGGTCACACTCACCATGCTGGACAAGGTGAAGGTCACAGTGATATGCCCGTGGGGCACTATGGTCCACCACATAACACAAGCATACAGGTCAGTCAGAGGCATGGACACATATGACTCAGTCATTGTCCATGCCACTATGGCTGACCTGTGATGTACCTCCCTGGACTACATGATAGGGAACATGGAAGGGCTCTCTGAGCATGTGGCACAGGCTGGTATGACCCTGACCTTGGTTGGCATCATACCCTCACCAGGAATGCTGCCATATTACTGAATGCTGATGAATTACTGTAGCTACAACACCCTAGCTGAAAGGTACCTAGCATGTAGTCACTGCATTGCTATGGAACAACTTGTTACCACTCCCACAACAGGTGAAAACATGCAGCACCTGTTCATCAACAACATGTAGACTATATGCCCCAGACCAGATGTGTATCCCTCGCTGCTAGGATGATACCATCTACATCTCACACTGTATATACACATACCACATGCAGCACCCGCACAGAAGACCACAGTCATAATGTTATCCAGTGCAAATACCATGTATTCACATGTGGCAGGTGTCAGACATGGTGACTATTGAAGGTCACAGGTACATATGTGTATTTGGCACACACATACATCATCTGTGTCCATTGCCATTACTGGTTTAATCAATGTCATGCATTATTGTGAACAACAACCCACACACACATGGGCATTCTGTGTGACAAAAACACACGTGGCATGTGTGGAATTCAAAGCCATAACTAACTGTGCTATGACAGTAGTGAGAGACGCAGGAGCAGAGAGTGCTATTTGCATTACTGGGAGATTTGCCCTCTTCCGCTGTACTTGTAGGGTGCTGACATCATCTCTGTGTAGAGATTGGAATATGCAGCAGCTGGTGTGTTGTACTGGTTGGCAAAAGGGTCAGTTCTCTCACACACCCTACTTCTACCCCCGCCGCACACACTTGCCAGATGCATACCCATACCTAATTATGTTATGACACTCAAGACAGACGCATTAGCAGAGCGTGCTATTCGCATTACTGGGAGGTTTCCCTTCTCCTGCTCTACTTATAGGGTGCTGACATCATCAGTGTTTAGAAAGGGGAATGTGCATCCTGTAGTGTGTTCTCCTAGTTGCCAAAATGGACATTCTTTTCATACAGACTTGCACACACACTAACCCCCCGCCACACACACTGAGTATTCGCAGGATTCAAACCCCTACCTAACGATATTATGACACTTGAGACGGACACATTAGCAGAACGCGCTATTCACATTACTGGGAGGTTTTTCTTCATCTGCTGTACTTATAGGGTGCTGACATCATCAGTGTTTAGAAAGGGGAATGTGCATCCTGTAGTGTGTTCTCCTAGCTGCCAAAAGGGACATTTCTTTTACACAGACTTACACACACACTAACCCCCCTCCACACACACTGAGCATTTGCAGGATTCAAACCCCTACCTAGCGATGTTATGATACTCGAGACAGACGCATTAGCAGAGCGCACTATTTGCATTACTGGGAGGTTTCCCTTCTCCTGCTGTACTTATAGGGTGCTGACATCATCAGTGTTTAGAAAGGGGAATGTGCATCCTGTAGTGTGTTCTCCTAGTTGCCAAAAGGGACATTTCTTTCATAGAGACTTGCACACACCCTAACCCCACTCCACACACACTGAGCATTTACAGGATTCAAACCCCTATCTAACTATGTTATGATACTCAAGATGTACGCATTAGCGGAGCATGCTATTTACATTATTGGGAGGTTTTTCTTCTCCTGCTGTACTTATAGGGTGCTGACATCATCAGTGTTTAGAAAGGGGAATGTGCATCCTGTAGTGTGTTTTCCCAGTTGCCAAAAGGGACATTTCCCTCACACAAACTTGCACACACACCAACCCCGCGCACCCACTGAGCATTTGCAGGATTCAAACCCCTACCTAACTATATTATGATACTTGAGGGAAATACATTAGCAGAGGGCACTATCCAAATTACTGGGCATCTGTTTTGCACCTGCAGTATTTATAGGGTGCTGACATCATTATTTCTACAGAGGTATGTACATCTAGTACTACCTGTCAGGTGGGGGATAGCATATATATGCATTTGCAGCCACCTACTTCAGGGTCAGATATGCACATCACACTGGCAGGCTATGTTCTATACCATGCTTTGTGACCACAGGACCTGTAACACACAACACAACCAGTCCAGACCAACCCTCCCACATCCAGGACACACACTTTGCTTCCCTGGAAAAGTGCCAAGATATGCAGGTGTTCACATACACCATTCCAGTTGTTGACGTCAGGTACAGGCATATTGTGTGTGGGAACTACTCAGGCCTCTACAACATTACCCGACAGCCACTACAATTTGTGAGTCCATGTGCTATGGCAGAACCACTCACCACAGCCACAAGGGGGAATACATATTGCACCTGACCATCTGCAACATGGGTACTCACTGTTCCACACCAGAGGTAGACCACCATTGTTGATATCTGACCATACCCACCTTTCCCTGGACATCCATATCCCATCCCCACCCCCAGGCAAGATTGTCACTGCAAACAAACTGTATTTATCAAAAGCAGACTTTACACTTGTGAAGACTGGGGTGAAAGACTTCAAAGGACCCATGGTGGGGGAGTATACAGGCCACTCTGCATAATCCTTGACAATTGCATTCTATGAGCATGTAGAAGGTTTGCATTGATCATGCTATCCCAAATATACCCATGACTGCTCCACAACAGGACACCTGTCAGGAGTACACCAGCCATATATGAGCTGTCCAACAGACAGAGTGAGCTAATACATTGCAGAGCAGTAGCCCACAGAGGGAGGACATCTCTGAACAATACCAGCACGACACTTCAATTCCTCATAATCATCATGACACAGTGTTGACAGTGAAATTGTCCAGACAATGCAGATAAGGCTCCCCTCAGTCTGTTATTGACGCCCATTTACTGTTAGAGGTCCTCAGCAACCCTCTCCCAGCACACACCAACAACATGAATGTGGCTTAACAAATTCAAACCCTGGGATCTCCACTTTCTCCCTGCTTGACAGAGGCACAGCACACTAGCCTCACACGGTGCCTTATGTGACCTACTTTACAGTGGCACAGTAACCTACTGTACTGGGGAGGCAGACGCCAAGCACACTCTGGCTAAGCTGTCATTCCCTAGGGCAAACAGCCTAGTGTTGACCTCTACACCCATATGTTTAATTGTCAGATGCACATTATTTGTTGCTGATAGACTGTTTGCAGGTCTTTATTGTCATAGCATTCCCTGTTTGTACGAACAACTTGTGTATCTGTGGAAGATGTTTGCATATGGGAGGGATCCACTATATCACGTATGTCTCTGTAGTCATTTAACTGTGTGCACTGGGCAGATTGCTGTAATGTGGTTGGTTCCTGGAATAACACATACAAATACCAGATATGTGTGGCCAACTGCTAAACTGAGATTTGGCCTAAGTGTGTGAGCATGCCCAGTTCAGCCTTCCCATGGCATGTTGTCTGACATATGTCTCATTTATCAAAGTGCGCGAGCATGCCCAGTGTGAGCTTTCCATATGTTGAACTCTGCAGCCCACCACATTTGTGGATGAGTGTGAACTTCAACAATATCTCCCATTTATGGTTGTGTGTTGTGTGTCATGTTGTGTAGTTACTGTCGAACTGCTTTGTGTGTGAACACAACAGGGATTATACTGTGCCTGCAGGGTTTGCATGGGATACTTTGCATACAGTTGTCAACATCCTTTCATACTGACCTAACACTGTAGTACCGTATAGTGTACTGGTTCAGTACTTTCACTGTGGTGGACAGTATCCTGGGCTTTAGTCCTATCACTGCTTTGCATTTCCATAGTGAGCACAACAGCCTGGTTAGGGGCCAGTTGTGCACATCTGACCATGTTGCATTATGTTCAGATATGAACTACTTAAACCAGGCTTGTCCAACATTGGTAGTGTATTCCACAACATAGGTGTACATTGGCAAACACTAGCGATGTGCCCTAGGCCATTTCTAATGCTAGTCGGAGAGTGTGTTTGTCCTTCGACACACATTGTAAGTGGAGTTTGCCATGACATATGTCATGGTTAGTATACTGTGCCTCTGTCTACCTGTGACATAACAGTGATACCCAGGGTAAACCTACCATCTACCATCCACTCATCAAGATTCCTCTTGAGGAGAATCGATGAGTGACTCTATGGATAACCTGTACTGGGAGTTTACTCATGAGTGGGGGTGGCTTCTGTGTTATGGATCATGCAGTACAGCTTGTCCTATGTATGTCAGTGCTGGGGTTCAGGTCTCTCATGTGCATAGCTCACTGCCATTCAGATTGTACAAGGTGCAGCATGTTCACTGATTCCAGCTTGGACATGGCTTTATACATCAGGCACAGCTTGCCTCTGGGTGGACAGTATGGCAGTGTGTGGAGCTGCAGTTTGTTTAATCAGGCAACACATGACATCTGTTCAAGCTCTTTGATACTCCTGGTGAGGTACTTTTGGGGACTTTACAGTTGATGGAGGTGTCTGCTGAGGTACATCCCACAGGGGTTATTGTAGTCAACTGTAACGCTGATGAAGGATGACTGCAGAGCCACAATGACCTCCCCTTATCTAGATCTGACAACCTTCATGATTAGGTGGGTATATGGTATGTTTCTGTAAACACTACAGCCACATGTTTGTCCAATGCAGGATATCTATCACCTTGTGTCCCCAGGTCTCTCATTACATGTTAAGTACGTAATGGGTTAACACCTATGTGGTAATTGGTGGGCACTTACTGTATATCCACGGAGGTTGACTATACACTTTTCTGCAATTAGCTTGCTGACATGGCTATGGCACCAGTTGTCTGTTTCTATGTGGCCCTTTTGTGGGATGCTTGTGTCAGCTGGAGGGTCAGATATGGTGGGCAGTTTGTAGTCCTCTGCAAACATGTTCAGACACAGTCCTTCCATGTTGGCCTGTACCTATGGGATATATATACCAAACGAGGGAGGTCTCAGGACCAAGCCTTGTGGGATGCCAGTTATATCTGTTTTGTAGTCTGACATGGCTGCAGCATGTCTGACCATGTCAGTTCTGTCCTTGGTCTGGTTTGCAACCCCTCTACTGACATAGGGGTTTATATTTAAGCTGGTGAGCATATCTATAATGAACACATAGGGTATTGTATGGAAGCCTTTGCAAGGTTCAGCTACGCTGTGTGGACCACATTGCCCTCATCAATGACCTTAATGACTGTTTCAAATGAGTCAAACATGTTTAGGGGCAGGATCTGCACTTAAGAAAGCCACACTGGGTAGGGTCCGGTGTCAGTAGGTCCCCAATATCTTTATGTCTGCGGTACATGCTGATCCTTTCCATAGCTGTGCAGACCAAGCTTCTCAGGATTCTGTGGTGGTAGTTTGCAGTATCCATTCAGGCAACACCTTTGTTGAGATGGACCACTGTTGTTGTACACTGCTCTTTGGGTACATATCCTGTGGTAAGGCTGACATTGAGCAGTAGTGTGATTTGGCATTCCATTCTTCTTGGAGTCCATGTTGGACTCAGCCCAGGACACCATATCATACCACTGCTGCTGTGTGTTTTGCTTTGTAGATGCTGGCTGTTACCTCAGCATCTGCAATGTCAGGGGGCCAGCAGTCTGCTGGGATAGATATTTTGCATTCTGGGGGGAGGGGGTTGCACTGCACCTGTCAGGTTGTATGTTGGCAATATGTGTGTGTGTTTGGTATGTTGTTTGTAATATTTGTGTGATTCAGAGCATATCTGTGAATTCCCAACATGGTTCCTACCATCAGTTGAGCAAGCCTTGGGATTATCCTTAGTGTCCTGTACAATTTGTATCTCCATAGGTTCATAGGTTCATACTAGGCTATCCACCCTAGGGCATTTGTAATCCTAGCCAGAGTGTGTGTGGCTTTTGCCACACCTTGCTATGTGAATATTATGGCCATTTATGATTTACTTTATTGTGCCTCTGTCTGGACATGACACAGTGAAGACCCCCAGTGTACATCTACAATCATCCATCCACTTGGCAAGATTCCTGTTGAAGAGTGTCAGTGAGGGGCTCTGCCTAACATGGAATGGGATTCTGTTCCAGGGTGTGGGGAGCCTCTGGGTTATGTATCTGTCCCTCCAGCACATCCTATTTCATTATGTGTTGAGGTTGACATCTCTCACTCTCACAGCTCCGATGGCTTTGAGTTTTCTGGGGTGCAGCATGTTCATTACTCCTGTGTTGGACATGGCCTTGTACAACAGACACACAACGCCTCTGTGTAGGCAGTATGTGACTGCATTCAGCTGGGGAGTCTACAGCCAGGCAGCATATGACATATATTTGAGACCCTTTATCCTCTTGGTGAGGTACCTTTGAGGTCTTTCTAACTGCTGCAGGTGTCAAGTAAGGTACATCCCAAATGAGGCATTGTACTAGATTATGGGTCTGATAAGAGAACAGTATAGGGGCACAATGACCTCTGTTGACGTAGACTTGAATCCTTTCATGATACGGTGTCCAATATAGACAGTCTTCCTAGCCACATTGGCAATGTGAGTGTCACATAACAGGTTACTGTCCACTTGTGTCCCTAGGTCCCTGATTACTCCTTCCATACATAATGGTTTACCACCTATGTGGTAATTTGTGAGTATCTTGTTTGGTATTTAGTAGGACATTCATACTGTCCAGTGTCTTCAGGATGGCTGGGTGGGGTTCCTGTGTGTGAGAGTGTGGTTTGTACCATGCTACAGACTGTACAGCAGTCTTGCCTACGGTTAGTTGCACATGGGTGGACTCCAATGCTTTGTGCATTGTCAGTTACCTGGACGTATGGGTGTCTGTGCTGAATATGGATACTCACCCTCCTTTTATGTTTTGGTCCAGGTTTTGGGGCCATAACGCATGATATGTGGTATAACCTGGTAGTGCTGGTGTACTGTCAGGAGGCTTGCAGCAGGTTTCTATCACTGCACAGACATCAATGTTCTCCATACTGGGGAGGGCCTTGGGAGCATGCATATTGAGGTTTACATGTCTGGCATTGGTCAGCATTACCCTTATGTTTCTTTCCACTTATGTTTTCTAGGGTGGTGGGTTAGTCTTTTCAGCCTTGCCTACAAAAGGCTCTATGGAGGTGGCAAAAGCCTTATCCAATATCCAGACACCCAGGGGTAACAGTTGCAAGCCATCCCTGGAACAATAGCGTGGCTTTTCAAGCATGACATCCCAAGCAGACAGACATTGGATCCCCTTGGAATGACACCAGTAATTGTGCCACTTGTTAAAGCTGATCATTCTGTGTTTGTACTGTGGTATCATTCTTGGTGAGGGTAGGATGCTGCAAACAGTCAGTGTCATACCGGCCTGGACTACATAATTGGAGAGTTCATCTATGTCTCTTTTCATGTAGTCCAGGGAGGTACATCTCATGTCATTCACACCAGCATGGACTATGACTGCATCATATTTCTACTTGCTTTGGGGTGACCTGCATACTTGTGTTATGTGGCGTATTGTACCAGCCTACAGGCAGCTTACTGTACCCTTTCCCTTGTTCAGTCTGGTGAGCGGGACAGCAGCGTGTCTCACTATGGATTCACCTATTACAACTGTATCAGGCATGTTGTTTCTCCTTCTGGCCTGTGACTGTTTGGCACACCAGCTTTGTGTACTATGTGTTGCATGTGCTATGTTTGCAGGTTGTTTGATTGGGTGCCTGCTTTGGAGGCCTCTGTTGGTGTGGTGTGTTTGTAATTCGCGCCTCCGGGAATGTTTTTCTGTGTTTATGTCTTTGGTTTGCAGTTGTGATAGGTCTATGTGGGACTGGGTTTGTGGTGTGTGTGGTTACCTTCTCCTCCTGACTAGTTTTGACAGTACTGAGTTGAGGGAGCTCAGCCTCCAGTTTGGATAAATGGTTGCATCTCTCACATATATTTGTATTTCTTGGGGGGAGTTGAGGGTTGTCTTTGTACTTGGGGCAGGTGTAACATTGCCTCAAGATTCACAGATTCAACTTGTTGTAGCTGGCCTTAGTGGATTGTATGTGTGGACATATTTTATTGCCATACTACTGATCAGTGATTACTTATGTTTGCTCTATCATGTAGTAGCTTCCTCATTCTCTTGCATGGTTTGGTAATGGCTGGAGTCCACCATGCCAGATGCCTGCGTGTATGGCATTGTGTCTTGTTTTAATTTAGGATTGCATAATCCAAGCATTCCTGGCAGTGTTCATAGAATGCCTGTATAACAGGTTCTGAGGTGTGGCCCATATTTTGCACCTGCACAGGGCCTTTAATGGATTCCACATCAGTTTGGAGGAGTGCAACTTTTGCTTTACACATGTTTTTCACTGTGGTTTTCTGGCCAGGGACTGTGGTCAGGATGTGTATATCCAGTGTGATTACTCTATGGTCTGGTCTTACCAGTGAGGGATACACTTCTCATCTTGCCATCCAGTACCCATGTTGCTGATTATCACATCCAATATGCTTACCCCTCTTGTGGGAGTGATATGTTGTTCCTGGGCATTTTGGTTTATGGATTCTATGAACTTTTGTCCTACAGTGTTGGAGCTAGTATAATGCTCCCAGTCTATGTCTGGGTATTTTCAGTCACCCAATATAATGTGGTTTGGAGGACTTGATATATTCATGTATTCCAACATAGGCCAGCTGCAGTTCCTGGTGTTGGGACAGTAGTCTGTAGCAGGCTATTAACTGGGAGGCAGTTTTAGCCACTGTTACTTGACCATGGTTAGTCCATGCTGCTTCTTGTTGTGGCACCAACATGGGGGTGTGGTTATCCTTGACAATTATTGCTAGTCACCCTCCTTTTGTAGCTTGTTCCATGTTTTGAGGCTGTACAGCACAGTATGAGGTGTAACCTGGTAGTGTTAGGGTGCTGTTGTGCGCCTTGACCCAGTTTTCTGTTACAGCACAGATATCAACATTCTCCATACTGGGTGAGTTTAGACTGCATGCATCGTGCTGTTTAGACTTCTGGCATTGGGTAGCATTACATCTAGGTTCTTATCCCTTGTGATACCTATGGAGGTGGGATTTGTGTTTTGAGCCTTACCTATTCAGGGCATGCTGTGGGTAACAACAGCCTTTGCCAGTATCCATACGGCCTGCACTGATAGGTGCACGCCAGTCCTAGCAGGTGGAGCATCATGTCATGCTCAGCATGTCATCCCAGGCTGGCACATATTGGATCCCCTTTGACTAACTGCAATACTTCAGCCAATTATTGCAATTGATCATCTCATTGTCATATTGTGGCATCATGCTTGGTGAGGGTAGGATGTTAGTCAGGGTCCTCAAGTGTGCATATACTACATGGTGTTACATTGCTTAACACATGGCATTCATGCCTCAGGTAGTGCTGCAGGGCTGCCTCTGTCGGATGCACATACTACACTCCCTGTACATGTTTGAGAGCAGGTTATGTCATTTTAGGCATCCCTGTTATTATATGAGTGAGTCAGAGAGGGGTATCATTCCCAGGGTTCCTACTGAGCCAGTGTATGTGCTATGTGTTACCTCTTTGCCAAGGCCAGGGCATACTGGGCACGCCTCCTTCTGCCTACTGGGGCAGGCTCAGGTTGTTCCTCCTCCGAGTCACGCTCTGCCTGTGATGGCCTTGGCAATGGTGGGGAGCTGTTTGGCCCGGCCCTATGCTGGTCCTGCTGCAGCTGTTTTCGCAAGATCATATTATGTAGCATAGCACATACCATGACAATTTGGGTACATGTAGTTGGTGAGTACTGCAAGGCTCCACCAGATGTGTCCAGACACCGGAACCATGACTTGAGCAGCCCAAACACATGCTCTATTACATTACGTGTTTGTGCGTGTGCCTCATTATGGCATTCCTGTTCAGGTGTGTGTGCATTTCTGATGGGTGTCATCAGCCACGGCTCCAGTGCATAACCTGCATCCCCCACTAGGTGTCCATGTGGGATGTCCCCATTGGCAAATGTCTGGTACAGCTGTGTCAAATGCCAGATATGGGAATCATGGTAGCTCCCAGGGCAGCCAGCACACACATTCATTATTATGCCCTGGGCATCACACATGACCTGGAAGTTGATGGAGGGGAAGCCCTGGCAGTTAATGTAGACTCTACCCTGCTCACCGGCTGGTGCTTTGATGAGTATGTGCGTGCAGTCTATTGCACCCACTACCTCAGGGTATTCCGCTATTTGCTGGAAGAGACGCATATTGCTGGAAAATACCTCACGGGCATTGGGGAAATATACATGATCACCGACATGTGCTGACATGGCATCCAGGAACTGGTGCAGTACCCTGGAGGCTGATGCCTGTGATATCCCCATCATATCACCAGTTGGTCTCTGGAAGGTACCTGTTGCTAGTATTCTTAGGCCAACACATATCTTGGTTTCCACTGGGATGGGTTCCCCTCTGTTGGTTCTGTGTGTGAGGCGTGGCCTGCACAGCTCGATGATTTGCTGCAGGAGGTCTCTGTCGACTCTATAGAGCTCTACTATCTCCAGCTCATGTAACCCATAGTAGGTGACCCAGGGCCTGTACACTCTTCTCCGTCTCCTCACTGTGGGCTGTCTGGCACCATCTGCATTGTCACCACCTTCAGCAAGTCGCCTATGTCTCCTTATGACAGCTATGGCAGCCCCTAGCATTTCTGCTCTGAGTTCAGTTTTTTTCAGTTTTCACTTCTAATAGCTTACTCCTGTCTTGCAGTGCCTCTTGAGAGAAACATCCTGCACTGCTGTTTGCAGAGTTTTAAGTGCTTGGCTGAGCTACTATTCTGCCTGTGTAATTGCCAGCTTCTAATTGTTTTCACCTGCCAGCTCCAGCAGTATTCCCTGCTAGCTTCCTACTAATTCTGTTGCTTCCTTTTTCATTTCTGTTTCCTCAGGGGGGAGCAACACGCATACCAGCAGAAACATGCTCATAGTGGCTTAGACGCGCACACACATGCTTACACAGTTCAGAATCTACTTATTTGGGTTAAAACGCGCGCACACCAGCACAAACAGTCTTACAAGTCTGCCAACAGGCTCCCACATGCTCAGTCTGCCTTACACGCGCACACACTAGCGCAAACAGTCTTACAAGTCTGCCAACAGGCTCCCACATGCTCAGTCTGCCTTACACGCGCGCACACTGCCCTACTCACGCTTCATGGCGTGCACACGTGTGCATACACGCCCAGCAAGAAACTTTGGTTTAAGCAACAGTGTACACCTTCCATTTCTTGACTTTCCCATGCTTATCTTGTGGCACTCAACTTTCCATGATATGTGTCTGACATCTGTCATGTAACACTGACCTCCAATGAACTGCATTTCTTTCTGCCATTCCCCCCTGTGATGTCACCTATCTCCTACTCTATTCCTCCCCCTTATGTATCTCTTACACTACTCAGAATGTGCTCATTAGCTATGTGACTGTGGGATTCAGTATCCTAACACTCATTTACATCAGATTGCCTACTAATGCTTAGTTACATGTCTTAGACTCAGCTTCCCCCCTTAGCAACCACTAAAGGGTGGCCATGATGTTTTTGGTCTGCTGGTCCCTGCATTGTAAATCCATGTATTGCATAAAACTCACATTTGTGGGTTTATAACCTTCATTTTTATGTTTTATATAGCGCAGCCCATTTGCACGGGGCTGCGCTGCGTTTAAACATCGCCAATCGCCGAAAAAAATATATTTATTTTTCATATTTGCATCAGGGTACCTTGCCAATGGCCACATATTTGGCCATTGTCATGATGCCTGACACATATGCACCCTTTATTTGGAGCTGACATGGCTCCATTGTGATTTTTGCAGAAACATACTCAGTTGTCAACTGAGTACATTTCTGCAGCTAAAACGGCTCTTACATGGGCTGCTTTGGGCTTCGTGGATCGCTAATCTATCTCATTTGCATGCCTTTCGGCTGCAAGTGAGGTGATTAGCATATCCATGCCCACTCCATGTAAGAGACGTCTTAGCTCGTCTCTTACACGGACTTTAGGGCTGTTCCTGGATCGCGAAGGCTGCATGGAGTCTTACACTATTCTTAGACTCCGTGCAAGCCTTCGTGAATCCTGCCCATTATGTCTGACCAGGTGGATAGCAAGGCCGTATTGTTACCAGAGGAAAACTTTTTTTAAATATACAGCATCAGCAGTATTTTATGAATAGAGGACTGTAAGCTAAAGTGATGTAGATGCCCTGTGACATACCACGTCAGTAAGGTGGGCACAACTTGAATGTAAAGACTATAAAATTGTGTACTTCCTGTTTCATGTCAGACAAAATTCTGTACTTGTACGTTTCTTGCCTCCTGGTGTACACTAGTAAACTTTTGAACCTGAACCTCCTGTGTATTGATCTCTTGATTTTATTTAACAGTTTGGTCCTTCTTTAGCCAGAAATCCCTCAGACAGCTGCAGATCAGAGTCTACCGGTGGTTGAGTACTGCGCAGGAGAAGTTAACGAAACGGTTCTTCTTGGGTGAAAAGACCTCCGACTGAATTGTCATTTAAAGAGGCTGGCCACTTTCTGATCTGTGGCTGAAGAGCGGATCCTGGACGGCTCAATACCGGAGGCTCAGGTAGGAAGATTTTGCCTTTTTTCTGTTTTAGATCAGGGACTAGGTTACAGTAAATATTGTTGTCAAGATTTGTTATGCAGATCAGGGACAAAAGGAATTACTGTATATTTGGTCATAGATCAGGGTAACAGAATAAGATAGGCAGTTATTCTAGATAAACTGCTAAAAGGAACTGAAATTTTGATATCATGCGATAAGAAGGGTTACGTAACATTTTCTTTTAACATGGGAAATCAGTGCACTAAAACATCGCGAGATCCACCCCTAACCGAAGATGCAAAATATATGCAATCACAACGTTCTGATAACGTTAGGTATTATACGAAATGGGTTAACAAATATGAATTCGATGGCAAATTAGATAAAACTTCACTGGTTAAACTCCTTAAGCAACTTAAATCTGATGCGGGAGGTCAGGCAAACAAGCAACGCCAATTAGGCATTCCTCAGGTGCATAGGTGGGTTGAGGAAGCAAACCATACGGAACAGAAGATTAAAAATTCAAAAACATTATTCTTAGACAAAGAAGATAATAACATAGTAATAGCAACAGCTCCTCCTCCCCTGCCCCCTCCGTTGCCTTTTTCAGGATATGAAGCGAGTGGACAGGCTGGTCTGCCTCCGTGTTATCCTGAAGTCTCAGCGAGACCACAATCATTTGTTAGAGATCCTATTGAAACTAGGTCCCGAGCACGTAAAATACATGGGGAAGCAGAATCATATCAAATAGAGAGAAACCTACAGGATGAGAGTGAGCAAGAAATATGTCCACTAATAGAGGTCCTAAATCCTCAGGCAGGACAGGCAGGGCAGGACCCAACACTCTTAGTATACAGACCATGGACACCGGAGGATATCCGGAAAGCTACTGAGGGAATTCCCCATCCGAAAGTCAATTTTACGAAATTTTTAGAAGATTTGCAAGGCATGAGGTTGAGTTACCACTTGAATGGGGAAGAAGTAGAAAAAGTAGTAAGACAAATTATAGGTCCAGATTGGCACATGATTTGTGGCACCTGGAATCCTCGTAATGCAGAGCTTAGACCACTCCCACATAGTGACGCAGAATTAGACAATAGAGTGAAAGGTCTTACAGACCGAATTTCTGAGAAATGGAAACGTAGAGCAGACTGGACTTGCATTAACCAATGCATATAACAGGAAAATGAGACAATAGATGGGTACTATGCTAGATTATTAGAATGTTTTAATAATCATAGCGGAATGACAGTTCCTGAAAATCAAGTGAATGATTCCCCGTATGAACAACAATTGAAAAATGCATTTTTCAAAGGTTGCATTGCACCTATCAGTAGCTTCATTACGAAGCACATGATAGACCATCGAACAGGTAGGCTACAAGCCTTACTTGAATATGCTAGACATGCTGAAAGACATTTTAATAGCAAGAAGAAAAAGAAGGCGCAAGTCTTCGCTGCTGAAGACAGAGCTGAAGTATTTGTGTTACAGTCAGGTAAAAAGGGAAAGAAAAATGTCCAGGGAAATAAACAGTCTGACAAACAGTCGGAAGATTTTGAGGAAAGAAAAAAGAGAGGTGAATGCTTTAAGTGCGGAAAGAAGGGACATCTAGCAAGGGATTGTAAACAGAACAAAAAGGTAATCACAGAAGACAAGGGAGATGAGTACTGACTATATGATGGTGAAGATACATCATGCAAAAATCAGAAATCATCAGGAAAAGTTAATGAACAGAAAACAAATGTAAATGTGATAGAAGGAATAGAGGAAGTGCAAGTAGATATAGAGGATGAAGAAAGTGAAATTTTGGATTTAGCATTATTAAGCCTAGAGCTCTACTTAGCAGACACAAAACCGGAAGTTACACTTCTGGTGGAGGGAAGGGAAGTTAAATTCCTGTGTGACTCAGGAGCATCACGGACCCTGATACACCCCTCCAAGTTACCAGAACATTCTGAATCACCTGATTATATATTAGTGAAGCTGCAAATGGACAGCTATACAGGGAACCACTTTCCCATGATATAGCAATAACTGACCCTGTTTCAGGTATGACCCAAAGAAGTAAGATTGTTGTTTCTGCAAGGTGTCCAGTGAACCTATTGGGTAGGGACCTTATGCAGATATTTGGCATAGCAGTAGTTCCAACTGTACAGGGTATGGAGGCACAGAGACAAATGGATACCTTTGTAGTGCGATCGGAGGGTGAAACTTTTTACTGGTACAGCCAGGACCTAGTTACGACTGGTCCAGGGGTAGTAACCAAGGAACTGATGAACATAGCTATCAGTAAAGCCCCCTCCCTTGACACTGATCAACAGCATTTGTTACACTGTACTCTATACTACTGTAATACACCAGGACCTGATAGAGAGTACGAGCAAGAATTGTTCAGAAATTGTGCAACTAGATTAGTATTACGTACTTTGTATTGGGATACTGAGGGGAACAGTGTAGTTAGCTGTTCATTACCTCAAGAATTCCTTGCATTATATAGGTCATATCAATTGCCACATGTCAGCTTGACAAAGGATAAAAATGTAAAATGGGCAGACTTAGGAGAAAAGGTAACAAGATGGGAGAAACAGACTGACTTAGAATTGTCAGAACAGGGAATACAGAAACAAAAGTTGAATTGGTTGACACAGACACATCCGGCTGTACACTTGCAGTCTAGCGAGGACAGCTGATTAGCATTTTTATTAGAAGAAGAGAAAGTCTTATGTGAGATATCGACGGCTCTTTGGTCAACAGGCAAGTCAGATGTAGGACTTATTCGAACAGCAGGACCAGTTACAATTACCCCAAAGTCGGCATTTAGGCCACAGAAGAGACAATACCCTCTGAGGAAAGATGCAGAAATAGGAATCAAGCCTATAATAGCAGCATTACTCAGGGAAGGAGTACTGGTAGAATCTCCTGATTCACCATGTAACCACACCCCTATTTCCTGTTAAAAAAAGCAAATGGGGAATGGCGGATGGTTCAATATTTACAAGCTGTAAACAATGCAGTGTTACCCAGAGCACCCACGGTGCCAGACCCACATACTTTGTTAAATGACCTAAAACTGCAACAGAAAAAATTCTCTGTGGTAGATATCAGTAATGCTTTCTTTTCAATACCTATACATCCTGATAGTCAATACTGGTTTGCGTTTACATTTCAGGATAAAAGGTATACCTATACTCGACTACCACAGGGATATTGTGAGAGCCCAACAATATTTGCACAAGAAATGGCTAGCAACCTGGCAGGGTTTACCCCACCAGGAGGTAGTCAAATTCTACTTTACGTAGATGACATCTTGCTAGCAGCCCCCACCCAGCAGCAATGTAGGGAAGATACTGTAGCGCTATTGAAATTCTTAGCAACACAAGGACACAAAGTGAACAAAAGTAAGTTACAACTCTGGAAAAAGCAAGTTAGATACCTAGGATATGTGATATCCAATGAAGGTAGGATATTAGACGAGGATAGAAAGGCAGCAATTTTACAAGCACCCAAACCAACAACCAAGAAGGAAATGATGTCCTTCTTGGGGACTACTAATTTTTGCCGGAGTTGGATAGCAAATTATGCTTTGGAATCTGCTCCACTGACTGACTTAATATATAAAATGCCAATGGCAGCACAAGATTTGTTACAATGGACACCCGAAGCAGAAACGGCTTTCTGCGGGATGAAGCAGTTGATAGCTTCTTCATTAGTTTTAGGACTCCCAAATTATCACAAACGGTTCTTTCAGACCGTAGATTGTAAGCAAGGATATATGATGTCAGTGCTGACGCAACAACATGGGGATAAGCAATGCCCCATAGTCTATTATTCATCGCAGTTAGACCCAGTGGTGCGATCTTTGCCTCACTGTGTACAAACAGTAGTTGCAGCTGCAATGGCAGTACAGGCTTTGGCCTCAGTGGTGTTATTCCACCCTCTCACATTGAGAGTGCCTCATGGAGTCGCAATAATTTTACTGCAAGAAAAAGTAGCATATCTCTCCCCTGCTAGACATCTTTCATGTATGACTATACTGCTGAGCCAACCTCATATGACAATTGAACAATGTACAACATTAAATCCATCAACATTACTCACCGCACAGCTGCCTGCAGGAAATTGAACAGTTAGCCTTGCCTAGACGAGATCTCACAGATATGCCCTTGGATGATGCAGAGGTGACATATTACATGGACGGCTCATGCAGAAGGGGCCCTACAGGAAAAAATCTAGTGGGATATGCAGTAGTTACAGACACTAAAATTTTCTTACCACATAACTTGTTTGCACAAGCAGCAGAATTGATAGGTTTGACACGGGCATGTACTTTAGCAAAAGACAAATGTGTAAACATATATACTGATAGTCAGTATGCTTTCTCTACAGTACATGTATTTGCGCAACAATGGAAAAATAGGGGAATGATAACATCTAGTGGAAAACCAATCAATCATGCGCAATTTATTTTGAAATTATTAGAATCTATCCAGTTACCTACTAAAGTAGCTATTTGCAAATGTGTAGCTCATACAAAGCAACAGGATAGGATTTCGAAAGGAAATGCGAGAGCTGATGCAGCTGCAAAGCAAGCGGCCTCAGACTCAGAAACTTTACTTTTGAATGAGGACTTACAACCCTCTGAGATTTTAAATTTAGACATGTTGAAAACAATGCAGACGCTTACTACAAAAGCAGAAAAACAAAAATGGGAAAAACAAGGCGCAATTCTTGAAAATGCACTGTACATTTCCAAAGAGAAAAAAACGATATTGCTGTCTAATATATTTAGATATGCAGCTTTGTTGAGCCATGGGCAGTGCCATGTCTCAACAGGGGGGATGGTACAGTTAGTAGACCGAATATTCCAAACATACGGATTCACAAACTACACAAAAAAATTTTGTGCAGCTTGTCATACTTGTAACAAGCACCATGCGCAAGGGGCATTTAAACCTAAGCAAGGAAGTTTTCCTATATCACCATATCCGTTCCATACTATTTGTATGGATTTCATAGAATTGAATAAGTGTGAAGGGAAAAAATATTGTCTAGTCATTGTAGATAAGTTTTCTATATGGGTAGAAGCTTTTCCAACTAAAAATCCGGATGCAGCAACAGTGGCGAAAGCCCTGATAAAAGAAGTAATCCCTAGATTTGGCATTCCGGAAAGGATTTATAGTGACAATGGCACACATTTTGTCAATCAGACAATCCAACAACTTGGAAGATTTTTTGGAATCTCCTTGAAAAACCATTGGGCCTACCACCCACAGTCACCAGGACTGGTGGAAAGGTACAATGGAACCTTTAAAAATAAACTTAGGAAGTTAGTTGACGAAACTCAGAAGAATTGGATATAC
Source organism: Protopterus annectens (assembly GCF_019279795.1). NCBI lineage: Eukaryota > Metazoa > Chordata > Ceratodontiformes > Protopteridae > Protopterus > Protopterus annectens. The sequence goes on along the minus strand of NC_056732.1, from coordinate 129,273,104 downwards.
TGTTTGCCTTTAGTGCTGCTGAGTATGAGAACGGTTCCAAATGTGAAGGGTTTGACTCCCTTCAAAATGTTTTTTGGGAGAGCATATTATGTGCCTCAGTGGAAAGCTCTCATGCCTGCAGAGCAAGAGGCTGACAGTTCATTAGCTAGTTATATGAGGAAACCTGTTAACAAATAAATCTGTTTTGCAGTTTAACTCTTTTTCAGATAAGGAACAGACCAGACTGGTGGAAGCAGTTTTGGCTCCCAGAACGTGGATGTGGCTAAAAGTGATGAAGAGGAAGAATTGGGCGAGTCCGAAGTGGGAAGGACCATACCAGGTACTGTTGGCAATGCCTACTGCAGTCAGAGTGGCTGAGAGAACGTCCTGGGTCCATTTGACACACTGCAAACCGGTAAAGAACTTTCAACTTGATAAAAACCTTGTGACTGATATACAAGGGCAAAATGGCCAAGAAATAAACGAATAGAAATATAGATCAACCCCAGAGATGTTGCATAATCATTTTGTTGAGTATACATTTATTGACTATAATTGTGACAATTTTCCTCTTGTTGTGGTTTTTCCTACACTCAACCACACAAGTAAAAGTGGGGAGGTGTGACGAAACATCTATAGACTGGCATCCAAATTTTAACACATACCTAGCCATGAAGCGTGTATATGCAGAGACTATGAACATTTCAAATTGCTGGGTCTGTACAGCTATACCAACAGCATATTGAGGACTGATAATGTCCGCTGTCCCTCTGGGAATAAATGAGACTTGGGAGAATTTACTTTTTGATACAGGAACTGTGAGATCACAGGACAAAATAGCTTTATTTTTACCTGTCACACAGAAGGAAATTGTATGTTTCTATAAAAATGACACTCTCCAGGTGAGCTGGAGCAATTGTAATATAACAATTTCTTATTGGTGTTATATTAAGACCTGTAATGGCAATACTCTTTACAATACTAATTATGACTCATATTTGAACTCACTGAAAACAACCATGAATGAAATTTGCAAGAATCCTGTTTTATTTAAACAATTGTCAGTTATAGACCAGAAAATGTTTTATGCAGGATTAATGCGTATCAGTACTAAAGTAGAAAAGTGTTATTTTATTTGTGGGAAAAAAGCATATAAATGGCTACCTGAGAATTGGTCCAGCAGTTGATTTTTGGGTTATCTGGTTCCGGCTATAAGACATACTGCAGAATTACCTTTGGGTAAGATATGAAACGTGAGAGAAGCAGCCCAAAAACCTGAAGGTCCAGTCGAGAAACCTGTAAATCCAGTAGGATGGATCGAAGCTGGCTGGAAAGACCATAATAACGTAAAGGACAAAAGCAAATTGACTCATATGGACTTGAGTGACAGTGTTATATCTTGGGCAGGAATATTCCCAGCATATGGAGCAGTTAAATCAATCTGGGAGTTGAGGAAATTGTCGAAACTTCTCGAAGTAATGAGTAATGCAACTTTCTCTGCCCTAGAACTGGTGACTGATGAACTGAATGCAATGAGAACTGTTGTGCTACAAAATCGAATGGCTCTTGACTTCACCATAGTGGCGAGAGGTGGTACGTGCGTGCTTATCAAAGAAGAATGCTGTGCGTACATACCAGACAATAGGCATGAAATTAACAAACACCTAGAGGTAATTCAGCAAGTATCAGCCATGACTGAACCAGGCCCAAACCCAGTGACAAACTTTTTCCAGAATCTATTTGGGGGGTGGGGTTCCATCCTAATGAATATTCTGATTGCTATTTGTGTGGGTTTACTCCTAATAGGAGCATGTGTTTGTTGTGGAATTCCCTGCATGAAAAGATTAATCAAAGATTTTATTGATGTATCTGTTACTGAAACTTTGTACCAAGATATTGAGATCGAAAAATTGATCTCAGACGAAAACTTTTTCTGAAGTATAGACCAAAATGACTCACCTAGCTGAAAATCCTTAATGGAAAAGGTTAGGAGACGAAATGACATTATGCATACTTCAAAATAGAATAAAAAGAATTAATAGGAGGGAAAATGTTAGAAAAATATGCATTAGAATATATGTGAAATGCTAGTTTAAAAGCAAAGTAGTATGTAATGCATTTTATTCTATTAATGATATAACAAAAAGGATGAATTCATGTGTAATTGCAAGTAGTTTTGAAACTGCAGTGTGGCTTGTAGCAAGTTGACCTCTGACCCTGGCAGTTGCTAGCTCAGCAAGTCTTAATGTTTATGCTTTTCACAGGTGATTATCTGCTGGGTCAGGAAATTAATTATATGAAATAATGAAATCTTCTGCTCTTTCCTGCTGGGATGATTTGGCCTTGTGTATGTGTTACTAAGATAACATGCAGCTGTTGGGAAAGTGTTACAGGGAACAAAGAAGTGTATTAAAAGACTGAATCTGCTATTGTATTTGAACTAATGTGAAACCTTGAAGAAGTAACTTTACAGAAAGACATTATGTCTGACCAGGTGGATAGCAAGACCGTATTGTTACCAGAGGAAAACTTTTTTTAAATATACAGCATCAGCAGTATTTTATGAATAGAGGACTGTAAGCTAAAGTGATGTAGATGCCCTGTGACATACCACATCAGTAAGGTGGGCACAACTTGAATGTAAAGACTATAAAATTGTGTACTTCCTGTTTCATGTCAGACAAAATTCTGTACTTGTACGTTTTTTGCCTCCTGGTGTACACTAGTAAACTTTTGAACCTGAACCTCCTGTGTATTGATCTCTTGATTTTATTTAACAACAGACTATTACACATTTATTTCTACTGGTAAAACCCTTTCTAAGGCTCTTATATTTTTTTGTTATGACAGTACATGCAGACTGATTACTAACCTACCTTGCAATGCAGCCTTTGCAGCCTACCATCATGGGCTTTCTGGTTAGCAGCCCGCTTATCTGCAGCTGTCAGAGAAATGCATTGATATTTAGCTATACCTATCCATAGTATACACAAGCTAGGCAATTATTTAATACTTAGTAGAATGTGTACTTACTCAGTACTAGGGTGTTAGCCATCTACCAAGACTCCTGGATCCACTGTACCAGTACATCCCCCCCTCCACCATTTCAGCTCAGCATGGTGGTGCCTGACCTGATCACCAGTCCGGGGGATACCTGTGGCACTGGTGAGGTCACGGGCGAGACTGTCCCAGGCCTCCGTTTTGTACTGTGAGCCCTGGTACTGGCCCTGCAGTAGTCTCTGATCATGGTGTTTTACCAGGAGCTATACCATGTTTTTGATTCCTGGATGACCCAGTGCTGCACTCTAAATTGAGTGCCTTCTAACACACCAGCCATTCTGCCTGCAGTAGGAAGCTACAACCAGTTATGAAAACTATTCCCACCTGTGGGGTTTAAATACAGCCATTTTCCTGCACTTCCCCATGATTGGCCAGTTTTGAAAAGGCTAAGCTATGGGTACACTGCTTACATAAGTTTGGCACTGCTTAAACAGGTATACCTCAAATAAATTCTGCAAAGTCAGCTTTACCTGGCTAGCCTGCTTCACTTTACTTAAACAAAGATAATATATGCTTTCTTTCAAAGAAAACACATATATTATATTTGTTTAGGCAATGTCTTTACTGTAGTGAATGCTCAGTGTATCAGTGTTCCACTGCGCTACACCACTGGTAAACAGAATGATGCAATACACCCAGGACACACACAGGAACACTCATACACACACAGCCAGACATATGCGCGCACACACATACATACACATGCCTACATATACACATACAAGTGCAGATACATACATTCACACAACACAAACTCATGCACATATATACTCAAACACACTCACACCTGCAGATGTGCATTCATGAAAACAAAACATACAAACATGCACACTCAGGCATACACACACATATATGCACACATGAATTCATACTCAATGAGCACAGATGTGTGTATGTTCCTGCATGCACATGCATACACACTTACACATGTGCATACACACATGCACAACAAAATCATAGAAGTGCACACGAACATACTAACCCACGCAGACAAAAATACAGACTCACACACGTGGACACACATATGTGTACATACAATCACATACACATGCACACTGACATTGGTGTATGTACAGAAACACACAGACACACTTAGACACACACACACACACACACACACACAATATCTCACAAAAGAAAGTGTTGGTATTACACCTGCTGATAATAAGTGAGTTAAATTACTTCTCGCTCCAATTGAGCAGCATGAAAAATGCTGCTAGTTGTGCTGGTGTAAATGTCCAGATATAAATACTGTAACTTGGATTCACAGTTGTAATATGCCTCAGAAAGTTACAGTATTTAAACATATTAAATAAAACATTCTGTTACAGACTGTATTACAAAACCCTTTCTCAGCATTTATTTTAGTGTTTGAGTCACTGAATGCTGGTCATCCAATGATTCTTCTTTTCTAATTTTAACACAAGGCCTGTGCTTTACATGACAAAGGGCATTTTGTTTATTTATACAGCTGATGTTAAGCCTTTCTGCAGTCTTTGCAGACTCCCATCTTATACTACTGACTGCATCTATCATGAATGATGTCAAAGGTTACAGTTATTTTTCACAACCTGCTACTGCTAATTAACATTAGAAAGTGACAAAAGGCATTTAAGCTTGCTGTGCCAAGTGCATAAGGGTCAGTAACCTCAGGTATCATAGAAGGCCAATGGCCTTTCTTGAGACAGATACCCTGAACTGCTATTGCTATGGATTCTGATGGCTCTCAGTGAGGGAAGATTTTCCAGGTTGTTAAATAGTGTGCTGTTTGTATTATGAGAAAACTGTAAGACCAGAATTTGACTATGACAACTACTTGTTCTAAACAGTAGAGGGGTAGGCCCTGTAACAATGACAAGTACTTCTATACTTGTATGCTGATACTCTAGTCCACAATGGCCCGTGATAAAATACAGATCTAGTGAAGTAATCTGCCCCAAGTTAAGTATGACCAGCATAACCACAGACTGTAAATAAAGCTATCAACATCATAAAATACATCAGAACATATTTGATAAGTATGCATATTTTATTTTTTAAAGTCTTCCAAGCTGCACTGGCACCTAGGCTTTCATAACCAGAGCTCTTTATATATCAGGCTCTTCAATAAAATAACATTTAATCTGAAGTTTTATAAACTTAAGTAAATTATTGTTGTGTATATTCAAAAGACAGATACCAGAAATATGAAAATATATTCTTTAGTTTAAAATGATTGTGTATATGCTTAAGACAAGATGACAGCAATGCAAATAAGTGTGTTTAAAGTGTTACTATGTGTACAATTATTTATTACATCAATTCAGCATATAGTTTGCTATGACATGTTACACAAGACATGATTGATTTAAATGTTAAAAAGGCTGAGACTTCTGTGGCAGGAAATATAGGGGCATAATTTGTTTCTGTGACATATTAAGAAAGCTGAAAGATGTGGGATGTGTCCAGTCAGATTTTATTTTCTGAATTCTTCTTCTTTTTAATTGTCTAGACTCTGCTCCATTTTCATTTCAGACTTGCTCTTTATGTCTGGAAACATTGTGGTTACAATAAAGCAGTCACTGACAAAATGCAAATTCCATTTTGTTTTATCTGCTGATGAAACGTCTGGAGGAGATTGTGATTTTATTCAGTTACATGTGGTAAATGTTTCTGCATTTACTATAAGTTATTAATGTAGTAGTAGTCTTTGATGGCAATAATATTTGCTGAAGGGTTTTGGACTGTTCATCTCTACAAGTTCTCCATCTCAGTGCTGAGATGGCACCTCTTTTAACTGCTGCCAGCTAACTGTATACTACTTGTTATATAAGAAGGACTAGTATAGTGGTTGTAAGAACACTTGTCAAAACATCTCTACACAGACATGATGATGATGCCTTGACTTCGAGCACATGGCTATATCACTGCATAAGAAAACAAAGAGCCACCTGGCAGCCATTTTTATAGCAGTCCCAGTTAGCTAAATTTAAAATGAGTAATAATCTTCAGTCAAGGACTTTCTAACATATGCCCACACAACTGGTGCCCTCAGTTAGTGAGAAGGGGCTTTAACTAATATAAAAGGAAATGGAACTGAATAGAAACTAAATTCAGTATAAGCCACTAACCTTTGAGCTCATGAACAGCCTTGGATATGGTACCAGAATGAACATGGCATAAATTGCTGTAGATATGCAGAATTTGCAAAGACTAGTGAGCACACTGGTAGAGCAGTAAGCCTTCCATATGCTATTTAGAGCTTGCAGTGAGTAATGCATAACTGGCATCTGCAATCAGTGGAAAAGAACATGTCTGTGATTACAGGCCAGCCATGAGTGTAGAATACTATATAATGATGGTCTAGGGATATGTAACTCGATAACCAGAACTAGTTATTTGCAATTCAATGATCAGATGCGTTAGAGAAGAGCAGAGAAACTTAATGCCAAGAAATGCATATATCAAGTTTTATAGGTACTAGCTTCATAAGAGATGAAAATCTTATGGTGGGAGTAGAATACACAGCATTCAGATGCAGTGTACAGGGTTGGTATACATAATGTCTGGATGCGGTGTAGAGGTCTGGTATACATAGCATTCAGATGCAGTGTACAGGTTGGTATACATTGTGTTTAGGTGCAGTATACAGGGTTAGTATACATAGTATTTGGATGCAGTGTGCAGGGTTGGTATACATAGTGTTCAGATGCAGTGTACAGGGTTGGTGTACATAGTGTTTGGATGCAGTGTACAGGGTTGGTATACATAGTGTTCAGATGCAGTGCCCAGGGTTGGTGTACATAGTGTTTGGATGCAGTGTACAAGGTTGGTATACATAGTGTTCATATGCAGTGTACAGGGTTGGTGTACAGAGCATTCAGATGCAGTGTACAGGTTTGGTATACATTGTGTTTGGATGCAGTATACAGGGTTGGTATATATAGTGTTTAGATACAGTGTACAAGGTTGGTATACATAGTGTTCAGATGCAGTGGACAGGGTTGATATACATTGTGTTTGGATGCAGTATACAGGGCTGGTGTACATAGTGTTCAGATACAGTGGACAGGATTGGTATACATGGTGTTTGAATGCAGTATACAGGGTCTGTATACCTTAAAAGCATGCAGTACTAGTATGAAAAGAACTAGGGATGATTTGGGTAGCATCACAGTTACTAACACTAGAAAAAAATTCTACAAATGGAGCTGTAATGACAATGACTTAGGAATACAATTATTAAAAGAAGTTGGAAAAAACAGGCTGGCCTGTGCTAAGCAGTATAAATATAAAAATATATATCAGATCATTTTAAATTCAATGAGGTTAGTTATGTGCAGGTCTTAATGTCTCAAACTGCTAAATTAATAGTTACAAAACAACTGGAAATGCAAGTGCATAGCAAAAATATGTGAATTAAGGGATAGTAAAGTGCAACAAAAGAGTAAGGGATAGAGCAATTAGGTCAGAACTGTGCTATATGGATGTTACGTCATAAGAGCAATCCAAAGGAAGAAATGCTAAAATGACAACGACAAGATAGTCTAAAGAGTAAAATGCAAATAGATTTATTGCATTTCAAAGAAACCACATCTTATGTGTACAGACTTTTAAATTACATCATAATAAAGTGACAGACCTAAGTATTAAAGTCACAAATCATGAGGTATTATGGAGTACAAGCTATAACAACCAGCAAGTTACAGTTTTCAAATACAGTAGTTGCTCTGCATGGACTTAATTTCTGACCATCTAAGCTGTTAATGGTTGAAGGTGATAGCAAATTACCTATTATTATCATGTCACTGTTGCCTGAAAAATAAATAAAACAAATAAAAGGAATTGCTGACAAGAAATTGCAGAGACAGGACTATTATTATTGTGGAAATGATGAAAGGCTTTCAGGTTTCCACAACAGAACTACAGCAAGTAAACAGACACCATGGGAAAATTTGTAACTTGAAGCTGAAGTAGTTGGTCAAGCAGCCCAGACAAAGTCTTACTTTGCTTGTGGATAACATGGAATGGTGTATAGAAAAGATCAGTGGTATCTGTAGTAGCTAAGTATACTGAAGTCCAGGGAAGAAGAACAACCAACTCTGCTATGACGAATACTATCACAAAAATAGTGTGACAACTGTAATAGTCAAAGAGTTTCAGCAGGACGATCCTCAAATACGGTCTCCAAGAAAAGTTTAGTTCAGTAAGACCTGTCCAGAAAGGAAGACTAAATGACTCACATGACTAGCCATATTATATTCTCTAGCATGAAAAACCAGTGGGTCATCAAGAAAAATAAATAAATAAAAATGTTGATGGTTTATCCAGATACTAAAGACAGAAAAGCTGCCTTTACTGAAGTGAATATTGATTTGAACAAAGATCCTATTTGATGCTAGGGTTAACTTAAAATAATTACTACAACTTAATATGCTACCATAAAGAATGTTTATGATACATCTACCTAACAGAATTTATGAGTCCTTATTTATTTGTTTGTTCATTTGTTTATCATCTAATTTAATTATTTATAACTGCAAAAAGTAGGATGAAACACAATGGATGTATAGCTTTTAAATACTATTAAATAATTAACAGACATCTACATATCAGGAGATAGACATTCTTTCTAGAGGCAGTCTAAGTAAACCTATTAGGGAAGGAAAGAGCTCACCTGTTGACTCTTCTGTCTCCGAAACATTCTGAGAGAATGAAAACCTATTTGTTGTTAGAGATCATTTCTAGTTACTACATATCTTCATACAAACACGCGCACACACACACACACACACACACACACACACACACACACACACACACACACACACACACACACACACACACACACACACACACACACACACACACACACACACACACACACACACACACACATACACACACACACACACACACACACACACACACACACACACACACACACACACACACACACACACATATATATATATATATATATATATATATATGTACACACACACACACACACACACACACACACACACACACACACACATATATATATATATATATATATATATATATATATATATATATATATATATATGTGTGTGTGTGTGTTCATGGTTTCCTTTATATAGCTGAAGCGTCTATTTTAACACTACAGTTCCCTCTGTAAATTGCATCCAGAAGCTCACCTGTCTTTCAGATGTGTCCTCACGTCTCTCCTCCATATCAGTCTTAATAGTGTCTTCAGCCTTTGCTGTTCCTCATGTGAAGGCACTCCACTTTGGAATCTTGAATGTCCCTATATACTGCTATTGATCATTATTGCATTCCTTCCTGTATTTGTTTTTCTAAAGTGTGTGGAAATTCATATTTTAGAAAAGAAGTTCAGCTGATGAATAATTTACCTTGTTGACTGATAGCTAAGGTTCACTGTCAGTGCTCAGATTTGGAAGACTAGGAAAACCTAGCCGTATTTAAAATTTTATACCCCACTAATCATTTGAGGGAAAAGATGGTGTCATTTCCGGGGAAAGACACGTCATATTTGAGGTAAGGGCGCATATAACATTTTTGCAAATTACAGGTTTAGTTATGTACTATATGACTAAAGCCAATATATTCTCTGTTGGTTTGTTTCTCTCTTAGGTTCATAGGTTGATAGGTTGATACTAGGCTATCTGCCCTAGGGCATTTATAAGCCTAGCCAGAGTGTGTTCAGCTTTTGCCACCCTTTTAGATTAGTTGACTGTGCCTCTGTATAGTAGGTCACAGAAGATAGCCCTTTTAAGGTTAGTTTACTGTGCCTCTGTCTAGTAGGGACACAGAAGAGATCCCAGGGGTAAACCTACGATCTCCCATCCACTCGTCACGATTTCTCTTGAAGAGGGTCATTGAGGGGCTCTGCCTAACATGGATTAGGATTTTGTTCCAGAGTGAGGGGAGCCTCTGGGATATGAATCTGTCCCTCCAGCATGTCCTATTTATTTCTGTGCTGAGATTTAAGTCCCTGGACCATGTAGCTCTAAGAGATTTGGATTTCCTGAGGTGGAGAATGTCCATTAATTCTGGTTTGGACATGACTTTATACATCAGGCACAGATCGCCTCTGAGTAGGCAGTAAGCAGCTGAGTAGAGCTGGAGTTTCTTTAGCCTAACTGCATAGGGCATCTGTTTGCATCCCTTGATCCTCTTGGTGAGGTACTTTTGGGGTCTTTCCAGTTGCTGCAGGTGTCGGGTAAGGTACATCTCAAATGGGGCATTGTATTCAATTATGGGCCTGATGAGTGATGAGTAGAGGGGCACAATGACCTCTCTTGATCTAGATGTGAACTCTTTTGTGATAAGGTGGGCTATATAGAAGGTCTTTCTAACCACTTTGGCAAAGTGATTGTCAAAGGAGAGATTGCTATCTACTTGGGTCCCCAAATCCCTAATTACTTCTTCCATACTTAATGGATTACCACCTATGTGGTAATTTGTGGGCACTTTATTTTTTCCAAAGGGGATGACTATGCACTTTTTGGCATTTAGCTTTAGGCCATTGCTCTGGCACCAGTTATCCATCTCTGTGAGACACTTTTGGAGGATGCTTGTGTCAGTCGGCGAGTCGATTATGGCACCCAGTTTGCAGTCATCTGCGAACTTGGTCAGCCATAGTCCTCCTGTGTTAGCCTGTACCTCAGAGAAATATATACCGAACAAGAGAGGTCCCAGGACTGAGCCTTGTGGGACACCACTTGTAACTGGTTTAGAGTCTGACATGGCACCTGCAATTTTGACCATGTGGGTTCTATCCCTGAGCCAGTTTGCAACCCATCTTGTGACATAAGGGTTGATATTTAAGCTGGTGAACTTATTTATGATGCCTGAGTGGGGTATTGTGTCGAAGGCTTTTGCGAGGTCCAGGTAGGCTGTGTGCATCACCTTCCCTTCATCTATGGCCTTGGTGACTGTTTCAAAGAAGTCGACCAGGTTCAAGAGGCAAGACCTGCCCTTAACAAAGCCGAATTGGGGAGGATCCAGTATTTGGAGGTTGCCAATGTCTTTGGTTATGAGTTCCATGATGATACGCTCCATAGCTTTGCAGACCAGGCTAGTCAGGCTTATAGGGCGATAGTTTCTGGGGTCCGTTGTGGCACCACCTTTGTGGAGTGGGACCACTGTTGCTGTACGCCATTCCTTGGGTACATATCCTGTAGTAAAGCTGAGATTGAACAGTGACTTTATGTGAGGGTTCAGTTCTTCTTGGAGCTCATGTAAGATGCAGCCCGGGACACCGTCCAGTCCCATTGATGCTGTGTTTTTTGCTTTGGAGAGGGCAGCTCTCACCTGTTCATCTGTGATGTCAGGGAGGCTACACTCTGTTGGGATAGACATTTTCTCTTTTGGGGGAGAAGGGGGGAGAAGTTTGCACTGAACCTGTCTGCCAGGATGTTGGCAATGTCTGTGGGTTCAGTGTATTTTTTGTCATTTTGCACTAACTCAGAGCATATCTGGGAGTTGCCGCCCAGGTTCCTGACATAACTAGGCCTTGTGATTATCTTTAGCGACTTGTGCAATTTCTCTTTCGAAGCTGGCCTTAGAAAATTTTATGAGGGATCGTAGTTTCTTGCTAGTACTGATCAGAGATGCCTTCCCTTTTTAGGATTTTGCTCTATCATGTAGGAGCTTCCTCCTTCTGTTGTATAGCTTATTTATGGCTGGGGTCCACCAGACAGGTCTTCTGCCTTTGGAGGAGTGAGTCTTGGTTTTATTTGGGATAGCACAATCCATGCATTCCTGTAGGTGTCCATGGAATGCGTTTGTAAAGGATTCTGCGGTTTGGGCCGTATTTTCCACTGGCCCGGGGGCTTTGAAGGATTCCACCTCGGTTTTGAGAAGTGTGAAGTTTGCTTTTGAGAAGTTCTTCACCGTGGTTTCCTTGGCTGGGGGTGGGGACGGGATATGGATGTCCAGTGAGATTAATTTATGGTCAGATCTTACCAATGAGGTGTATACCTCTGGTATGGAACATAGAGTCCCCATGTTGGTGATGATCAGGTCCAATATGTTTTCCCCTCTTGTGGGAGTGGTGACCAGTTGTTCCATAACATTTGAGTTTATACATTCTAGGAAGCGTTGGGCGAGGGTGTTGGGACTTGAGTAGTGCTCCCAGTTTATGTTTGGGTAGTTGAAGTCACCCAATATGATGGTGTTTGGAGAGACCTTCATATTCTCCAGTGTTCTCAGGAAAGCTGAGTGGGGTTCCTGAGTTTGGGAGGGTGGTCTGTAGCAGGCTAAAAACTGAAAGGCAGTTTTGCCCACTGTTAGTTGCACATGGATGGTCTCTGATGCTTCGTGCAGTGCCACTAACCTGGAGGTGTGGGTATCTTTGATGAATATGGATACTTCCCCTGCTTTTGTGGTTCAGTCCGAGTTTTGGAGCTGAAAAGCATGGTATGAGGTATAACCTGGTAGTGCTGAGGTGCTCTCGGGAGCCTTGAACCAGGTTTCTGTTACTGCACAGATATCGATATTCTCCATACTGTGGAGACCCTCGAGTGTGTGCATCTTGAGGTTTAGACTTCTGGCATTGAGCAGCATTACACTTAGTTTCTTTTTCCTTGTGTTGTCTATGGAGGTGGGTTTGTCTTTTGAGCCTTGCCTAAAAAAGGCACTATGGGGGTGGCAAGAGCCTTAGCCAATATTCGAAAGCCCAGGGGTGACAGGTGCAAGCCGTCCCTAGTGAAGCAATGTGGCTTGTCGAGCATGCCATCCCAGGCTGACAGACAATGGATCCCCTTTGAATGACACCAATACTTTAACCAATTGTTAAAATTGATCATTTTGTCTTTATACTGTGGCATCATTCTTGGTGAGGGTAAGATGCTACTCAAGGTCAGGGTCATACCAGCCTGGGCTACATGATCAGAGAGCTCCTCTATGTCTCTTTTCATGTAGTCCAGGGAGGTATGTCTCAGGTCATTCACACCAGCATGGACAATGATGAAGTCATATTTGTACTTGCCTTGAAGTGACCTGAGTGCTTGTGTTATGTGGCGGATCCTGGCACCCGACAGGCAGCTTACAGTGACCTTCTCCTTGTTCAGCCTGGTGAGTGGGACATCAGTGTGTCTGACAATAGAGTCACCTATTACAAGTGTATTAGGTGTGTTGTTTAGCCTTAAGGGCTGTGACTGTGTGGCACACTGACTTTGTGAACTATCTGATACGTGGGTATTGTTGCGGGGTAGCGGTTGCTTGGATGTCTGCTTTGGAGGTCTCTGCTGCTTAGGAGGATTTTTATTTAGAGCCTCCAAGTATGTTTTTGTGTGTTTATGTGTTTGGTTTGCTGTTGCAATACGTCTATGTGAGACTGGATTTGTGGTGTGTGTCGTTACCTTCTCCACCTGACTGACTGTGCCAGTACTGGGTTGAGAGAGCTCAGCCCCCAGTTTGGCTATATAGTTGCATCTCTCACATATATTTGAGCTTGTTGGGAGGAGGAGAGGGTGGCCTGTGTACATAAGGCAGTTGTAACATTGCCTCAAGATTCCCAGATTCACCAGCTGGACTGGAGTGTAAACCCGAAACTGACTTTTGGACATGCCAGAATAGTATAAAGAACTACTTTTTGACTGATCAAAAAGGACCAATATGGAGCCAAGTACTTTAAGGGAGTATAAGAGGGTGTAGTGCTTTAGTTTATTAGTGCTTACTTATAAGATGGCTTTAGAATGAAAATAGAGTGCTTACTTTGAGATTTAGAACAGTTCTAAGGGAAGAAGTCAAGAGCAGACTTTGTGGAGCCGGGAATACTTTAAACCCGTTTAAGCGGCGCTGTCCGATGCTGCTCTATTCGGAAAATCATGCAAAGCTGCACAAATGCAGGTTTTAAAGCAGGGAAACTGAGAGAGATAGGAATTGACTCAAAATGGCCAATAAGCTACTAGTTTCAGGGCTAAGACCACTCCTCCAGGGACAGATAGGCTGCTCAAAGCTCCCCACTCTCACTGGTGAACAGAGAAGCTTCCTCCTATCCAAGTAAGGATACGGGCAACACAGGAAACTATACCACAGTCCGGAATTCAGCAAAACCTGAAATCTGGACTAATCTATTTCAGCAAAGGCGGGAAAAGAGAATATTTTTTTTGTTTGTTTTTTACGGAAACAGCAAAAAAACACACAGAAAACACTGTAAATGCTATAAACAGGCTAGCGCACCTTAGTGTATACCTACAACAGTTATACAATATAAAAACAACTTAAATTGATATAAAACATGTGCAAAAACTGTAAAAAGCAGAAGGCAAATGCAATTTAATCTTTTTAAAGCACAGATCAGTTAGAAATTCACTTTTTAGGTGGGAAAAGGCAGTCGGAGCAAAAAAACAGAGAAAAAAAATACTTAAATCTGGAAAGTCTCTTTTGGGTTTCTCTGTTGCCTGTATCACTTTGCAGGACCCCACGAGGATCTGTGCAGAGTTGTATACTGGCGCAAAACCATGCAAATGCGGGTGTTGTATACTGGCGTAAAACCGTGCAAATTTTCTCTCTCTCTCTCTTTCTGGAAAAGAGCTTTATAGACATGCTTCAGTGTTAGGAAAGGACAAAAAGACAGAAAATAATACCTCTATGGTGCACTTTAGTGCAATGTTTACAGATGTATCTGAAATATCTATATATGATAAAATAAAAAAGATGTATGCATGTACGTATATGGACTTCTGACTGGTATACTAGCTAAGATGTTATCAGTAAATATACATAAAGCTTGCATTTTCAGAGAAGAACATTAGATAATTGTAGATAACTGTATAATAAAAAAAGTTGTGATCGTACAAGATCATTTGCTTAAAGACAATTGATTGACAAGTACACAAGGAAATCATTTGTTGGCAACTTAAACTTTAGTTAAAACTGGCGGAAAAATATTCTCAATAATATTGTGCCTCAAGCAATATGTGTAGGCTACTAAGAGACCTGTTACTTTCTCTTGTCATTCACTCTACTAGGATGTTGTAGTTTCCCACATTCTGCCACAGGTTTTACCTAGGAATTTTGGAATTGTACACCATCTTGTACACCAAAGTATGCCATCTACCAAAATTGTCTCTTCACAAGTATAGCCTCTGAACATTGACAGTGCACATTTCTGAAAGGATATGATTTCAGTATTGTTAATAATGCAAAACAATTCACCATAGCCAGCAGTTAAACACATTATACACTCAGATGACAAAAGAGGGTCCTAAATGAAGATAGTCTAATATAGCTGTGATGCAACTAAGGGGTAACATACAAGACTTCCTACAGGTTGCTGACAGAAATCTGGTGTTTCAGATGCTTCTACTACAATAGGATGGAGTTACACCTGCCAAGCTTCAGAATCTCCAAACTGCACCCCCCCAAACAAAAAAACACAACTGAAAAACACTTTTTAAAGTGTTTTTTTGCATTGAGCAATCCCCCTGCTCCTCTGTTTTTATACCAACTCCACAGATGCACATTGAGGGCCCAACATCATTATGGTATTCAGTTTATATCCATTTAAAAGTACTGGTATCCATATCTGATCCACATATTCATAGCAGGTGTGCGACATCTTTGAACTTCATGTATGAATGTAAAAGAAATATGGCTTTGATGTGCACCATCAGAATGAAGGCTTAACTGACTTTCCTTCAAATTTATCTCACAACAAGAGCAAACGATGGCTCCTTTATGAACAAATATACACTGTTGTCTACACCTGTAACAATAATAGATCATTTACACAAGGGATAGTAAAAGGCAAAATATTTTACGTTTTAGAAAGGCAAAATAGTTTGTTTTAATTAAAAACCTGTCATCTCCATAGCTAACCCTCTAATAACTGACAAATAAACTTAGAGGAGAACTGCTGCAGTAGACAACATAGGTCCCCATCTAGTAAATTCTTTTAATGAGATGACAGAAAATATACTTTGATATTAAGTCTTGTAAAAGAAGTTAG